>NC_088188.1:9179648-9269648 GCF_028769735.1 Zonotrichia leucophrys gambelii
GTTCTAAATAAAGGATTGAATCCTAAATAAAGGATTGAATTCTAACTAAAGGATTGAATCCAAACTAAAGGATTGAATTCTAACTAAAGGATTGCATTCTGCCCACTGACCAGAGCTCCTTGGCTGTGTTCCTTGCCTTGCCCCTCTCTCAAGGGCAGCTCAAGGAGGGATTTTTTGGCTCCCTGACTTGATAAAATTCAATGTAGAAGTTGATGCATTTGCTAAATCACCCCCACCCAGCTGACTGCAGGTTCTGTGCTAATTTTAAACTCTGATTTCTGTAATGCAGCATTTTCAGAATTTGCATTTAGAGCAGCACAAGTTTATTTGAACATGTTCTGGCTTGGAGTGAAATGTGCACATTCAGAGTTTGGGAGGTGTAACAAAGCTGAGGGGCTGTCCAAGAACCTGAGGAGGCTGATAAATCCTACATCATTCTATTCTATTCTATTCTATTCTATTCTATTCTATTCTATTCTATTCTATTCTATTCTATTCTATTCTATTCTATTCTATTCTATTCTATTCTATTCTATTCTATTCTATTCTATTCTTGATAATCCTACATCATCTATTCTCCCCCCACAACTTCTCTATGTAAATTTTCAAATATTGAGAAGTTCTGGAAGTTTAAGATATAAAGGCTTGTTTCAAATTAATTTGAAATTTATTTCTAATCTTACTTAGTGATCAAAAAACAGATATCTTCAATTTTTTTTTTTTTTGGATGACATTCATCTACTTTGAGGAATAGCACAAGATGCTCTTTAGTGACCTGTCATAGATTTTGAGAGTTTTGCTTTGACAGCTCAAGAATCTGCTTTATTTCTGATTAGCAAAATAAATGCTCCCCACTATTTCCCAATTGCTGCCCAGCTGAGGTTCTGTGCATGGCAGGAAAACTTGCATTTACAAATACAAAACTGAAGAATGAAACTTCACTAAAGGAAATGCCTTTGTGTGCTTTGTTTGAGCGATTGATGGATTTTCCTGTTGGTTTTCAGATGCTGGACAAGTTAAAGGAGCGTTGGATGCACACAGGCCTGTGGAGGAACCTGGAGGACGTTAAAACTGTCATTGCAGAGCCCCAGGGAGGGGCCAAGAGTGACTTTGATGAGCTGCTGAAAATCTACTACGATGCAATCAAGTGCAAAGGAGAAAAAGGTACATTCTTCACCATTCCAAAGAGTCCATGCAGACTCCTCAAGTAAAATTCAGGGTTTAACATTTTGTTATAGATACACATTGTTCTTGCTTAATTAATTACCCCTGTATTATAAAATCTAAAATCATTTTGCTGTTTGATGATCAGAATATTATTGATTGAAGTGGAGTTGATATCATCCCTCTGGTGAGTCCCTGTTTTTAGAGGCACTCACCCAATCCAGCAGTGTATTATATTATATTGAATTTAGTTTTTGGTGCAAGTTTCTGTGCTCTTGCAGATGGGGCTCTGCTGATTGCTGTGTGCAGAGGGAAGGTCAGTGAGGGGCTGGATTTCTGCGATGAGAACGCCAGGGCCGTGGTGACCATCGGCATCCCCTTCCCCAACGTCAGGGACCTGCAGGTGGGGCCTGCCTCTGGGGCATCTTCCAAACACTGAACTTGCACAAAAAATAGATTTTTGTGTCATCTTCCAAACACTAAACATGCACAAAAACCAGATTTTTGTGTCATCTTCCAAACACTAAACTTGCACAAAAAACCAGATTTTTGTGTCATCTTCCAAACACTAAACATGCACAAAAAATAGATTTTTACGTCATCTTCTAAACACTAAATATGCACAAAAAATAGATTTTTGTGTCATCTTCCAAACACTAAACATGCACAAAAACCAGATTTTTGTGTCATCTTCCAAACACTAAACATGCACAAAAACCAGATTTTTGTGTCATCTTCTAAACACTAAATAATAGCCACAAAATAGATTTTTGTGTCATCTTCCAAACACTAAACATGCACAAAAACCAGATTTTTGTGTCATCTTCCAAACACTAAACTTGCACAAAAAATAGATTTTTGTGTCATCTTCCAAACACTAAATAATAGCCACAAAATAGATTTTTATCTCATCTTCAAAACACTAAATATGCACAAAAAATAGATTTTTATGTCATCTTCCAAACACTAAACTTGCACAAAAACCAGATTTTTGTGTCATCTTCCAAACACTAAACTTGCACAAAAAACCAGATTTTTGTGTCATCTTCCAAACACTAAACATGCACAAAATAGATTTCTATGTCATCTTCCAAACACTAAATAATAGCCACAAAATAGATTTTTATCTCATCTTCCAAACACTAAATATGCACAAAATAGATTTTTATCTCATCTTCCAAACACTAAATAATAGCCACAAAATAGATTTTTATGTCATCTTCAAAACACTAAACATGCACAAAATACCTTTTCTCTCTGTTTACCTTTGGACTTCTCTCCACCCCATTTGGATTCTTTGAGTGACCTCGCACAGGTAAGAGGTGGAGCACTGCTTTAAATAATGCAGGTTATTGCAGAAAATAAAAACTTTTAATACAGACTTTGAAATGGTGATTTAAATAATGCAGGTTATTGCAGAAAATAAAAACTTTTAATGCTGCTTTTTTAATACAGACTTTTGAATAGTGATTTAAATAAGGCAGGTTATTGCAGAAAACAGGTGGAAAGAGAAGGATTGTTTAATTATGTTATTATTTGACAGTATAACTGTGAATGCCTCACTGCTTGCACTGTCTCACCTTTTAATCCCAGTGCCTTCTTCAGTGTAATTATTTCTCCCACTTCAGCACTGAGTGGAATTGGAAACTTTTTCCAAGCTTGTGCTGCTTTATTAACTTGCAGTTCTGAACATGAGTTTATGACACAACATAAACTCTTCCTGGATACTGAGGACAGCACTGTTTGGAATATTCAAGCTTCATGTAACTTTAGGCAAAAACTTGTAAGCCCCTTGTAAAAATAGCATTTGGAAGTGGCTGCAGTTAAATAAATCTGAAAGTATTTGTGTTTTTCAGGAGGTGCTGAAAGCAGCATCCTGTAATTGCCCACCTCAACACTTCCTTCCTTCTGCCTTGTCTGACAGGGATGATGTTCCATTAGAGCAGGCACTGCAGAGCTGTAAGGAAAAGAAAGCCAAGAAATATAGAAAAGTATTTTTCTAGGCTTTCTGCTTGCTGAAAAAAAGGTTTATTCTGGGTAACACAATTCTTTCTAGGGGTCTGTGCCACTGAGTGCTGCAGGCACTGTCACTGCCCTGTCCCGTGTGCTCCTCTTTGGGACTGCTCTGTGAGGCCAAGAAACAAAGTGAGGGATCACAGAATAAATAAATACCAGGAGCAGCTGGATTCTGCTTCTCCCTAATGCCAAACCAAACAAGAAAATCATAGGTTTGCACTTGAAAGGCCAAACAGACTCAGCTTTGGTTTGAGAGATGTGTTCTGAGCTTAAGTGAACAAGCAAAGGCCTCTTTGTTGTCTGCAGCCTGGCTGGGAAAAACCACATCCTCCAGGGGCCAGGGAGGCCGAGTGCAGCTCCTCAGAGCGGGCAGAATTCCTTGGAGCTCCCACTCAGCCACAGCATTCCTTGTCCTGCTGCAGAATAATGCACTGCACTGTAAGAATTCCCATTACAGAGTGCTCAGTCTGTCTCTGCCGTTGGAAATTCTGGTTTAGGGGCATGTGCTGACAAGGTATTTAGGAAATCCTTTGTTGTATGGCTGGAATTTTGTAATTAATGCCAAATGATTTCCTGAAAATCAATGGGTTTGGGTTCTAAATGATACCAAATTAGGTTGAATAAAATGTGTTATGGGTGAATTATCTTCACAGTGGATTATGGTTTGATTTTACCTTGAGGTCAACCAAATATTTCAAATAACAGGATCACAGCACTACAGCCCATTTCTGATAACTATATTTTAAAAACCAGTGTTCTGTTGAACTATTTTTTTAAATGAGACTGAAGAAAACCTGTAAATTTTTCAGTAGGGCTGGAAACAGTGGCTGCCAAATTGCAACCAGCTCAAGGCCTGAGTGTGTGTTTAGAGATGGGAATGCCCAAAGCTCTGCAGTGATCAATTGTGGATGAGAGCAGGGCAGGCACCAGGCTCAGCATGAGATCTGCAGGGCAGAGCTGCTTCAGGATGCTGGAGGAAATGGCTTTTATTTTACATGGCTTTATATTGAACAGGGCTTGTTTTGCTGAAGCTTTAGGGTTATCAGATCCACAACAATTCTGGATTAATGCTCATTTTTTTATCGGCTGAATTGCAAGAAGGATAAAGTGAAGGAAGTCACTTTGAAGAGGTGGCTACTAGTGTTTTTGTGAAATATAAAGGAAATTTGGAAAATTAAACATCTTTTTCAGCTCAGGAAAGGAATGGGAATTCCCAAATGCAACAGTTAAATTTAGAGAATAGTTGCACTCATTTGGTTGGTGTTGCTTTGGATTTTGTGGGTGAAGCAGAAAACTGGGCAAAGCCTGGAACCTCTGGGGAGAACCTTGAGTTTCCAGCAGCCATAAAATTCAAACACAGTGGCACAGGCCAGAAAATGGAGAATCTGTGGCTCTCCCACAGCAATGGGTGCCCAGCAGAGGTATCAGAGGAGGAGACTGATAAGGTGATTGATAATGGCATTCCTTTAAAAACAGGAAATGCAAGTGATGAACAATTCCCTTGGAATAGCCATGAATTCCATGCTCCTGGGATTGGTTTAAATCACTAAAAAGTGCTGGGCTTCTACATGAACAAACACTTGAATGTCTGCATTTTGGGTTAATAAAAGTCCTCTTAAGCCTCAATTCCATAACCCCTCAGTCCTTGCAGAGCTTTTTCTTGGTGAGTGATCCCTTTAATGCACAGGCAGCAGGCTTTGTGGGGCTGCACCCCTGGAGAGCAGTAATTCATCTTGGCACTTTGATGTTGGCTCATCTCCACTAATATGACTTGTCTGTGATCAACCTGCTTTCCAAATATGTTTTATGATTTGTAACTTGATTGAGCTGTAATATTAAGGAACATAAATAATGTGACAGCAGGAGATGGATAATCCCACAGATGTGTTATCTGATGCTAACATACTGTTAATTAACTTCTCTTAGATATTTTGAAGTGCAGCATTTTGGGTCCAGACATCAATCTTGGGCAAGAGACTCATTGTCAAGTGTGATGAATAATATCCAATTTTAGTTTTTCCATATGTTTGTGCTGAGTATATACCACAAATCCTGGTATTAAATGGCAAACACTGGAATTCCCTAAGTAACTGTGTGCTTTTATAAGTTACAGTAATTTCTGTGGAGGCTTTAAAGATAATAATTTAGTTTCACTTCAACATTTTTAGGCATATTCTATCTTAGGTTCACTGCTTTTGACAAAGAGAAGAGTGTAAAACACTTTGTCAGGATTGGGGAGAAAGAAATGATTCAGGCTCAGACCTGATTATAAACAAAACTGATTGAGGAAAGAGGCCAAGCCCTAATTCTGTGTTATTGCAAGGGGTTTCATATTGCTGAAGAATCAGGTTGCTAAAACAAAATAATATAAAAGAAAATGTTCAAGGATTGCTCAAAGCTCTGGTGCTCTCAATGGTAGAGTTTGGCTCCAGTGAGGCAGGAAAATTTATTTCAGAGCCAAAAATGACTTCTTTGGCTGTGACCAGGATTTCCTCTGCCTACCTCTGGGACCTGAAAGTAGAGGTAGGAAAATCTGATTTTGGAGCCAAGTGTGACTTGTTTAGCTCAAGTCATAATTTACTGTTCTTCCCTTGGGGAGCTGCAAAGAAAGAGAAATGTTGGGAATGGGCAGCTCTGGAGTGCAGAGTGCCCTGCCCAGGGAGCTTTGCTGCACTCCCACCTCTCCTGCTGCAGGAGAGGGAACTCAGCATGGAACAGGCAGCAGGACTTGACCAAAACACGGCAGAAAATGCAGAAAATCAAATTCTTTCACATCAGCAGAGGCCAATTATTGAAGTTTTCTATATATTGAAGTTGGAGGGGAGACGACCCACTTTGCGTTGGTCAGCATCGACTCTACTTTTATTGATCAATCAATCACTTTTTATAACAGTGTTAATTCACTTCATGCATATTGCAAAATCTGAGCTCACAATAGGTCAGAGATAACATACTAACTCTACTTTATGTTTCTAATACTAAGATTTGGGTTCTCAAAATTATTCTTGCTTTCCCAAAACAGCTAAAGATAGAACATCTACTTGTTATGAGAAAGCTGCCTGAGAACTCTGATGTTTGTCACTTTTACCTGTAGTTAAAAATAACTTGAGAACCTCTGCTGTTCACAGAAACAGGCTGTGAGAATCTGCTCCTCACAGCTGCCTTCTAAGCCATCCCTGAAAAAATCTCCAACAGCCAATAAACTCCCTGGGGCTGGGAGCTGGGAGCTGGGGCACTGCTGGAGTTTGCCCTGGATGGGAATTCTTTCCCCTGGCTGCCATGGAGGGGATTGCTCCTTTATTCTTACACCAAGGAAATCATCAATTACAATTTTCTGGCCTTTATGGAACTTAATGATACAAAAATTGTGCAGCTCCTTGGCTGAAGTTTCCACTTCTATCTCAAACTGAGATATTTCTATCATTTCAGAATAATGATGTGTCTCAATATTGAGTTTCTAGTTCTTGTAGCAGTTTTTAAGCCTGTATGTTTTGTGTCCCTTGAAAGGAGAAAGAATCTTGTGCTATGTAAGTGATTGCTGGAAAAATTAAATTCTTATTTACCATATTCTAGGAAAAGCAAGATTTCTAAGAAAATTATTGTTATTTTAACATTTAATTTAAATTATTATTATGCTTAGTCAGAGTTGGGAAACATCCCTTGCACTGTATTTTTGTGCCATTTTTTCTGTCTCAGTAACTCTCTAGTTTTGATTATATCCCCATTCACACTGCACTGTTCAATCCCAAAATATTTCCATGTTCCCTGTGAGACAGAGCAGCTCTGAGATCTGGAATGATTCCTTTTTTATTCAGTGTTATCCAAGGAAGGCAGTTGTGGTAAGTGCACACAGAAATGTTCAGGCAGAAAAGGTCACCTGGGCAATTTCTGTGTGCCAGCACCCTGATGATAATTGAGCAGCACAAATATTGATCTTGTCTCATTGGCAGTTTGGGGGCTTTTATGAGGAAATGCAGTATTTATATGTGAAAATAAAAGTGTTATATTCATGTCTAGTGACCTTATTTAGTTCTATGAACTCGTTAGAATGACCTAAATAAATTACTGTAATTGACAGAATCTAGTTTGGTGAAATTCAGCTAATAAAAATTTGCTTATTCCATATAATTTATGTATTAACACTGCACTTGGAATGCGTGGAGCATTCAAAGATAAAATCCTGCCATAACATCTTTTTCCTGTGGGCTCAGAAATGGGAATTTTGTGTTTAGACATGGCTGGGGGGGGTGGGGAGTTTGAAGCTTGTTCTGTGACTCAGCCAGGCCTTTCCTTGTGCATTATTTGTGTTAAACCCCAGCCCGTTCTGCTGTTGAAGTGAGTGAAATGCTGCTTCTATTGAAGAATTTTCAGATGTAAAAGAAAAGAAATGGCTTTTCATGTTTTAACTTTCCTGCACTCACAAACTTTTATGGTTCCTTGGCATTCGTCAGGAGGAAAGTGGATGGCAAGTGTTCCTGCAAAATTCTAATTATTGCTATTTCAGGTGGGAGAGAGACTCTCAGTGGACACAGGAGATTTTTAGGACGGGAGATTTGCTTAAAAACCATTTTTATGTCTTTTTTGGGATGGAGAGGGGAGTGACCACCTGGCATTTTCTCTGCTTGTTTGTGTTTAAGACATGGGGAATTAGTAGATGTTAAACATGAATGTAACTTTAAAAATTTTTTTGGATGATGTGAGCAATGTCTTTGCTTTCATTACTATTTTTCCTCTCATAAAACCAGAGAAACAAGTTAGTGGAATGGCAGCAAATGTTTTTATGCATTTGCTGGTTTTTCTTTCCATGCAGGGAGGGAAGGGCAGGAGCTGGTGCAGGTGTGGCTGTGCCTCCTCCCCTGGCCATGCAGGGACACAGCCCCAGCTCTGCTGCCTTTTCCTGCTCTTTTCTCTTCCTTTGCCTACCAGGGCGAGCAGGAGGCACCTGGGGATGTTTGTGAGGTCCTGTCAAAGAACAGCCTGGAAACTGGGACTTGTATTTGTTCTTAAAAAGCAAAGTTTGCATTTGGTTCAGTGAAGTAATGCATTAAAAATAACCCTCAGAACTTCGCCAGGTGAAGTAAAACCAAACACAGATCATGTTGCTGGGTTAAATGACACAAAATAAACAAATGGGCTTAGCCCATTCAGCCTTCATGTCGTGGTACTGGCACTGATAAATCAGTTTACAGTATCCTGATTGATTTTTCTTTAGAAATAATTATTCCATAATAGATTGGTATTTGTACACATTGCTTTAAATACCGTTTGTGTATTGTGAATAAACCTGGTTCAGCCTGGTGTGTTGCTCCAAGGCTGCAGGTTCTGTGTGAATTTGCAGGTTATTTTGGGGTCAAAACCAAGCTGTAGCTTTTGAGTTCTCAGCTTTGTGCTGTGAACTAACTCATATAATCCATGGTCACCACTGTATAAATCCATTTATATCCTGAATAAGCCTGTTCCTGAAGTTCCTGAAGGAACTCCTTTCCATGAGTTCCTTTATGGAAAGGAATATCACCACAGGTAACTTATTTTAAAATCTAATGTAGCAAATGTCATTTAATGTTGTTGTAAACGGATAAATCATTTTACAGTATCCTGATTGATTTTTCTCTAGAAATAATTATTCCATAATAGATTGATATTTGTACACCTTGCTTTAAATACTGTTTGTGTATTGTGAGTGAACCTGGTTCAGCCTGGTGTGTTGCTCCAAGGCTGCAGGTTCTGTGTGTGGATTTTTGGGGTCAAAACCAAGCTGTAGCTTTTGAGTTCTCAGCTTTGTGCTGTGAACTAACTCATATAATCCATTATCACCACTGTATAAATCCATTTATATCCTGAATAAGTCTGAATTTCTTCATGTGAAGGAATATCACCACAGGTAACTTAAAATCTAATGTAGCAAATGTCATTTAATGTTGTTGTAAATGGATAAATCATTTTACACTATCCTGATTGATTTTTCTCTAGAAATAATTAGTCCATAATTAGTCCATCATAGATTGGTATTTGTACACCTTGCTTTAAATACTGTTTGTGTATTGTGAGTGAACCTGGTTCAGCCTGGTGTGTTGCTCCAAGGCTGCAGGTTCTGTGTGTGGATTTTTGGGGTCAAAACCAAGCTGTAGTTTTGGGGGTCCAAGGTTATTTTGGGGGTCAAAAACAAGCTGTAGCTTTTGAGTTCCTCTTCTCAAAGAGGAGCTGTGAACTGACTCATATAATCCGTTATCACCACAGTATAAATCCATTTATATCCTGAATAAGTCTGAATTTCTTCATGTGAAGGAATATCACCACAGGTAACTTATTTTAAAATCTAATGTAGCAAATGTCATTTGATGTTGTAAATGGATAAATCATTTTACACTATCCTGATTGATTTTTCTCTAGAAATAATTAGTCCATAATTATTCCATAATAGATTGGTATTTGTACACCTTGCTTTAAACACTGTTTGTGTATTCTGAATGAACCTGGTTCAGCCTGGTGTGTTGCTCCAAGGCTGCAGGTTCTGTGTGTGGATTTTTGGGGTCAAAACCAAGCTGTATTTTTGGGGGTTCCAAGGTTATTTTGGGGGTCAAAACCAAGCTGTAGTTTTGGGGGTCCAAGGTTATTTTGGGGGGTCAAAACCAAGCTGTAGTTTTTGAGTTCCTCTTCTCAGCTTTGTGCTGTGAACTAACTCATATAATCCGTTATCACCACTGTATAAATCCATTTATATCCTGAATAAGCCTGAATTCCTTCATGGAAAGGAATATCACCACAGGTAACTTATTTTAAAATCTAATGTAGCAAATGTCATTTAATGTTGTTGTAAATGGATAAATCATTTTACAGTATCCTGATTGATTTTTCTCTAGAAATAATTAGTCCATAATTAGTCCATCATAGATTGATATTTGTACACATTGCTTTAAACACTGTTTGTGTATTCTGAATGAACCTGGTTCAGCCTGGTGTGTTGCTCCAAGGCTGCAGGTTCTGTGTGTGGATTTTTGGGGTCAAAACCAAGCTGTAGTTTTTGAGTTCCTCTTCTCAGCTTTGTGCTGTGAACTAACTCATATAATCCATGGTCACCACAGTATAAATCCATTTATATCCTGAATAAGTCTGAATTTCCTCATGTGAAGGAATATCACCACAGGTAACTTAAAATCTAATGTCGCAAATGTCATTTAATATTGTTGTCAGTGGAGAAAAACCTCCATCGCTAATTCTGTTTGAAAAATCCACTTGAGCTGTAGCACAAACTGCCTCCAAGTATCTTTCCAATCCTGAGAAGAACCAGAATTGTTGATGGCATTTCTGTTTTTGGCTGCTGTGTCCCAGCTGCGGCGGCAGAGCGAGGGCTGTGGGGTAACTGAGCCGTGCGGCAGGAGGGGGTGAGGTGGGAGCTGGCACTGAGCTGTGCCCGTGACCTCCCACGCAGATCAGAGCTCATCTGGGTGACAGCTACAGCATGGCACAGCTTGCCAGGGGCCTTGTGCAGCTCTTTGTCTGCAAATCCTGCCCCAGAGCTGGGAAGGATGTTTTTAAGGATGAACAGGTAAAAGGAAAAGGCTGTCTTTTGACATTTTAACTAATCCCTTCTAGCCTGTGCTTTCCTGCACGTTGTGGAGATTTGCTAGCAGGAGGCACTGCCTTTTTCACATATGTAACATGTCAGCTTGAATCTGGCCTGGAATTGATGGGGGGGAATGCAGCAGGTCCACAATGAAATAGATTCTGATTGCATGGAAATGACAGGCCCTGGCCTTTTACCTGCACAGCCTCCCCTGTGAGGGTGAGTGGGGAGATGAGGGTCTGACTCCATGTTTCACAAGGCTGATTTGTTATTTTATGATATATATTACATTAAAACTACACTAAAAGAATAGAAGAAAGGATTTCATCAGAAGGCTGGCTAAGAATAGAAAAATAAAGAATGATAACAAAGGCTCTGTCTCAGACAGAGTCAGAGCCAGCTGGCTGTGATTGGCCATTAATTAGAAACAACCACATGAGCCAATCCCAGATGCACCTGTTGCATTCCACAGCAGCAGATAATCAATGTTTGCATTTTGTTCCTGAGGCCTCCCAGCTTCTCAGGAGGAAAAATCCTAAGGAAAGGATTTTCCATAAAATGTGTCTGAGCTCCCATCTCTGCTGAGGCAGGAGCTCTGCAGGCACAAAACACAATGCTGCTTTTCTGGTAACTCTTCTAAAATTAATAGAAGGAAGTTTTAGAGATGTGTTACACCCTTAGAGCAAGGGATTTGGGTTAAAACCCCCCAAGCCCATGGGGTTTTATATTAAAAATTGGGGTTTATATCATTTGAGCAATGAGATGTCATTGGTGATGTGCATACAAGCAGTAAGCTTGATAACACTGACATGTATTAGAAGAATATAGAAATATTGTATTTTATTTAGATGATCTGACTGGTTTGCATTTTACTGTTACTTCAGTGAATTTGTGCAGGTATTTTAAAATAATGTCATTTTTCACATAAGACACAGGAACACTTATCCCAACACTGCTTGCACAGGCTGCTGGCAAGGTGAGGGGCTGGTGAACCTCCACTGCTTCCAAATGGCCAAAATCTTACTGAAAACACAATTCTCCCAACAAATAAATTGGTATAAAACTGACCAGGACTAGAAGGCAGATGCAGAACACACACAGGAGAATATTGTCAATGGTTATGTTTTAAAGGCTTCAGTGAACTTTTCCATCATCATTCCTCATTTCCAGAGGTGAGCAGTACCCTTTTCCTTCTCCAGCTTGTATTTCAGTTTGTAGAAATGCACAGACAAAGCCAAGTTCCTTTTTAAGGAATGGTTTAATGTTCATAGACCATTCAGAAGAAATCATCTTCTGTTTGGAAAATTAAAAAGGAAACCTCACATGCCAGTCAGTAAATTCTGAGTGACTGGAACAAATATTAAATCTGTGAAATCAAACTGAATTTACTTTCTGGCTGTAAAGATTGAATTTGTAAATTTGACAGGCAATTTAAAGGGCATAAGTACATAAAATAAAATTTCTTATCCAAATGCAACTTGAAAGTTACCTGTCAGAAGAGGTTAGAAGTCTGCTGCTTTCTCTCCTGAAGCGTGTCCTTTCACTTGTCAGTTTAGAAAGGTTAATACTGCACAAAAGAGCAGCAGAAAAAACCCTTTTTGGGGTAGTTTTATGCTTCTTTAAAAAAATAATGATTCCGTTCCCCTGGTTGAATAATAATAATAATAATAATAATAATAATAATAATAATAATAATAATACCTTTGATGTAAATAATGTTCTAATGCAAATTGTTCCAGTTCAGACCAGGCTTTGTGTGTGGTTATCCTGACTGGGAAGGGATTTCTTGGGCAGGTTCTGAAGCATCAGGGCTGTGTTTGCAAAAGGAGAACATGTTTTTCCCTGCCTGCTCTCCCCTGCTCTGCAGTGAAACATTTCCAGAGCTCAGGAGCTGATGCCAAGCTGGAATTTTGCTTGGTGCCCCTGAGTGCTGCTCCTTGGCAGAGCCCCTCTGTCCCCAGAGCTTTTTGCAGCTCCTGTTGAGGAGGAGAAGTTGGATTTGCTGAACCCTCCCTGGGTCTGGTCCCAGCTGGGGATGAGGGGTGGCTTTGGTGACAAAGGGACAGCTCCAGTGGGGAATTCCTTTAGGAAGGGCCAATAATAAATCTGGGCTTTGCAGTCTGTACCTGTCCCTGGTTGGGGTTTTTCACCTGTCTGAGCAGTTCATCCTCCTCTCACTGGCACAGGGCTCTGGATGGGTGTGTGGTGCTCTGTCCGGTTTTTGGCTGTTTGAAGGGCCTGGAAAGGCCCGGGGTGGCCTTGGGGCAGCCGCGTATCGAAGGACGAGAAGAGGCTTCAGTTCTTCTTTCGGTCTCGGTGTTTATTAATTGTTTATCTAAAAGATTTTCTCTCGGCCCGACAGAGCTCTGCTCAGCAGCCAGCCATGAGCACACTGTGCTGCCCTCCGGGCGGTCACCTATCTTTATACCCATTGTTACGTGTACAATATTTATCATTTTCCCCAATACCTTTCACCCTTATTGCCCAGTGCACTTTTAGTAATGACCAATCCCAAAGTGCCACCATCACCACAGAAGATGGAGGAGAAGAAGAAGAAGAAGAAGGACAGGACACGCCCCAATTCCTCCATCTTACTTCTCTAAACCCCCCTGTACAGAAATCCTAAACCCTGTGTTTCACTCTCTAATTAACCAATCCCTTCACCATTCACCCCGGTGAAACCCTCCTGTCCTCATACAGGTGTCGTCTCCTGTGTAGGATCAAAGTCCAGCCACCAGACACTTCTGGAACATTCCAGGACTCCTGAGCCCCCCAAGGGTGCTCTCGGTGGCACCTCAGTCCTGAGGTGCTGAGATCCCACAGTGCTCATGTCAATACATTGAAATTATTGGAACAGATCACAGCTGAGGGCAAGTTCAGAAGCCAGAATTGGTTAGTGTACAAAATTTAGAGGTGAAACACTGAAGCACAGTTTGTATATTCTCTGATTTAATCACTGTTTGCTTGTTTTCCCCTTTTAGAATGTCTCCTTTTCAACAGCATTAATAAACCAAATATTTTATGGTTTCCTTCTTAGGTTGAATTAAAGAGGAAGTACAATGACCAGCACAAAAGTACAAGAGGACTTTTATCAGGGAGTCAGTGGTATGAGATCCAAGCTTACAGAGCTCTCAACCAAGCCCTGGGAAGGTGAGATAAACATAACTAAAACTATAGAAATTTGTAGAATTTTTTTTAGGGAGATCTTAAAGGATTTATTCCCCACTTTTAGCACAAAAGGGTAAGGCCAAACCTCTCATATTGCAAATTTTGTCTCTTGAGCTGCTCTGTGCTGACAATTCTCTGCTTTCAGCCTGTCGTGCATTGTTATAATTCAGATTTTATTTTACATTCAGAACCCACTTCAATTTCATTGAAGTTTGATTGCTCATAGTCAAGATATACAGGAAAATAAAAGCAGAAGCAGAGACAAATATTTCCTGAGCTTTAAAGCAAATGAGGATCCTCAGGACTTTTCCAATGCCCTAATTGTTCACACTCTCAGTGGGCTCAGGACATTGTTTGATATTTTGCCTACAAGTACTTTTGAAAGGGAGAAATAGCAGTGGGGTTTTTCAGACCTTTGCAAAAGGTCAATTCAATTATTGTGCTCACTGATCTCCTCCCAGATTTAGAAGAAGTGCTGTGGCTTCCATTTCCTAGATGGAAAAATTCCCCCAAATGTTATTAACAAGGTAGAATTAATTCATCCTCCTTCAGCAAAATTTATCATATAAATAAAGATTAGAGCTGTCATCCATATCTGTTGTAGGTGCATCTGTCATGGCTACAGAGGCACAGAAACATCAGCTGGAAAACTCTGATTTGAATGAGTCCTAATGCAAATGTGATGACATAAATGAAGGCTTAGAGAGAAAATTGAGAGAAATTGGAACATTAGGAAATCTCCTTGTGGATTCTTGTTGTTACAGGCCTGAATTCTTAAATTCCTCTTTGGAATCAAAGAGCATTAATTAAATAGGTAAAGAAAGCTCTCAATACCAGTAGTGAAATAAATCAGCTTGAACTTAAATCAAGTTTTAGTGACAGTAACTTATTGTTTAATTTATGATTTGGGTGGTCTGAAATGGAGAAAATAGGCTTCCATTCTGACATAAAGGTACAAATTCCTTATCAAACCACAAATCAAAGCCATTGCTAACCTGAGATGTGGGGGAGGATTTTGATAAAACCAGGATATTCCATAATGCAATATTTACACTGCCAGTTGAGAGTGGAAAATAAATTCTGTGGTTTGATTGGCTGTTGAATATTTCTGTGGTTTATTTTGAATTTAGCTGTTTCCATGGACATTCAGCAGCTGAAGGAATATGAAGCTTCCACGACATCCATAACAATTTTTGGTGCATCCACTAGCCCAGCATTCCTGTATAACTTTGCATATTCCAGCTGACCCAGAGCAATTCCTTTTTCCCAATTCCCACAGATTTTTGCTGTGTGCTCTCTAATGACATAAATCCTCTTTTTCCCCCTCACTTTTAGGTGTATAAGGCACAGGAATGACTGGGGGGCTCTTATTTTGGTTGACGACCGCTTCAGGAAGAACCCCAATAAATACATAACTGGTAAGAGGTAAAAATCTTCTGGGGAAACTCCTAATATAGAAAAATACTGAAAACTCTGAATTACAGAAAAGTGGCTGTGCAAATAGAGGTGATAGGAAGGGTCAGAATGTGCCCCAGCCATGGAACAGACATTGAACTGCTGAATATTCAATATACAACAAGGGATTGCTGTTTGTAGTTTTGTCCTGGGTAGAAATAAATGCAGGTGAAATAAAACAGATCCTGCACACAACCTTTAAAAAACAAAAAGTAGAAAATAAACTGCTTAGGAATGTGTTTTCAGCTTTGCTCCTGCCCTTTTTGCTGGGCAGAGCTGAGCTCAGCAGCCCGTGCTGGGCTTGGTCAGCAGGTGGAGCTCAGCTGCTGCAGTTGAGTCCAGCTCCTTCCTGATGTACTAAAAATACACTGAAATTATTGAAGGAAGCACTGGAAATTCATGTAGGAGCACAAATAATCCATATCTTCAACGCTTGGTGAGATTTCTTTCTCCAAGAAGTAAAACTTCACAGAAGAGTGAACTTCTCTGTTGTTGTGGGTTTGGGTTCTTTTGTTTTGGTTTTTTTTTTTTAATTGATACACAAAGAATATTTAAATGGGTTCAAAAACACTTTCTAAAATCGAGGCAGTCAGTTTTTACTGACTCCTGTGTGCTCCAATATTATCTAAAAAGCTGTTATGCTTCAGACATCTGATATTTAATATTTTGATTATTTTGATAGGAGCAGGTTATTATAAAACCTGTGGTTGTAGAACAGTTGTGATGCTTTGAGTTACTGTTACTTAATCTAACACAAAGTTGTAAAAATCTTGATTATATTCAAATTTTTATCAGACCCTGTTAATATGATAATAAATAGCTGAACTCTGTGTAAGCCACTTTTAAATAATTCATGATAACAAGCAGAATGAACAGCCAGACAACAAAGAAACATAAAGATGTTTATGCAAGGCAACAGTTTGAGCCTAAAAAGAAGACTAGTGAAAAAGGGAAAGTCTTTTAGTAGAAAAAGAAGGATATTTTTAGTTTGCTTATCAGAATACTGCCATTGAATAAATCAAATTCCCAGCCCTGGAAAGGAGCAATTGTTGTAGCTTCATGAGAAAATTCTTGAAATCTCTGAGGCTACACAGAAATATTTGGGCTATTATTGTAACAGACCCCTGGCCAGGTAATAATTAGAGACTCCATGTATTATAGAAGGTTGATCAATAATTAGCAGAGACTCTATGTGTTATAGAAGGTTGATCAATAATTAGCAGAGACTCCATGTATTATAGAAGGTTGAGCAATAATTAGCAGAGACTCTATAGAAGGTTGATCAATAATTAGCAGAGACTCCATGTATTATAGAAGGTTGAGCAATAATTAGCAGAGACTCTATGTGTTATAGAAGGTTGATCAATAATTAGCAGACACTCTATGTGTTATAGAAGGTTGATCAATAATTAGCAGAGACTCCATGTATTATAGAAGGTTGATCAATAATTAGCAGAGACTCCATGTATTATAGAAGGTTGATCAATAATTAGCAGAGATTCCATGTATTATAGAAGGTTGAGCAATAATTAGCAGAGACTCTATGTGTTATAGAAGGTTGATCAATAATTAGCAGAGATTCCATGTATTGCAGAAGGTTGATCAATAATTAGCAGACGCTTTATGTGTTATAGAAGGTTGATCAATAATTAGCAGACGCTTTATGTGTTATAGAAGGTTGATCAATAATTAGAGACTCCATGTATTGCAGAAGGTTGAGCAATAATTCTTTATTAAGAAACCCATGGTTCTTTTCTAGACTGTTAGATACAGCTGGACCTCATTGGTCCTTTACTTCAAGCACATCCCACTGGCTAATTAACGAAGCACCCTTTGATGAACAAATCTCCATCCCACATTGCAGATGTGCTCAGCCCCAGGTGTTCACAGCAGGTTCAGATCAGAATTGTTCCTCATCCTCTGAGCCTCTCCCAGCAGCGCTGTGAGAAACAAACACGGCCTGGGAATTGTGTTTGTCTGTGGCCAGAGAGCTGCTCCACTTTGGGGCTGGGAAATGCCTGGGCAGGTGCTGATATTGTGGAGCAAGGAGTTGATATTTTGGGGAGTAAGGAGTTGATATTTTGGGGTGCTGTTATTTTGGAGCAAGGTGCTGATAGTTTGGAGCAAGGAGTTGATATTTTGGAGTAAGGAGTTGATATTTTGGAGTAAGGAGTTGATATTTTGGTGTAAGGAGTTGATATTTTGGGGAGTAAGGAGTTGATATTTTGGGGAGTAAGGCATTGATATTTTGGGGAGTAAGAAGCTGATATTTTGGTGTAAGGAGCTGATATTTTGGTGTAAGATGTTGGTACTTTGGAGTAAGGTGCTGATAGTTTGGAGTGAGGAGTTGATATTTTGTAGTAAGGTGCTGATATTTCGGATATGTTGTTATTTTGGAGTAAGGTGCTGATATTTCAGATATGTTGTTATTTATTTTGGATATGTTGTTATTTGGAGTAAGGTGCTGATATTTCGGATATGCTGTTATTTTGGAGCAAGGTGTTGTTATTTTGGAGCAAGGTGCTGATAGCTTGGAGCAAGGAGTTGATATTTTGGCGTAAGGAGTTGATATTTTGGGGAGTAAGGAGTTGATATTTTTGTGTAAGGAGCTGATATTTTGGTGTAAGATGTTGGTACTTTGGAGTAAGGTGCTGATAGTTTGGAGTGAGGAGTTGATATTTTGGAGTAAGGTGCTGATATTTCGGATATGTTGTTATTTTGGAGTGAGGTGTTGATGTTTTGAAGTTGTTGATATTTTGGGGAGTAAGGAGTTGATATTTTGGGGAGTAAGGTGCTGTTATTTTGGTGTAAAGTGCTGATATTTCGGATATGCTGTTATTTTGTAGTAAGGTGCTGATATTTCGGGTATGTTGTTATTTTGGAGCAAGGTGTTGTTATTTTGGAGCAAGGTGCTGATAGCTTGGAGCAAGGAGTTGATATTTTGGGGTGTAAGGCGTTGATATTTTGGAGTAAGGAGCTGATATTTTGGTGTAAGGAGTTGATATATTGGTGTAAGGCATTGATATTTTGGGGAGTAAGAAGTTGATATTTTGGCGTAAGGAGTTGATATTTTGGGGAGTAAGGAGTTGATATTTTGGGGTGCTGATAGTTTGGAGTAAGATGCTGATATTTCAGATATGCTGTTATTTATTTCGGATATGC
The DNA here is from genome assembly GCF_028769735.1 of Zonotrichia leucophrys gambelii. NCBI lineage: Eukaryota > Metazoa > Chordata > Aves > Passeriformes > Passerellidae > Zonotrichia > Zonotrichia leucophrys. The sequence goes on from NC_088188.1 coordinate 9,198,178, forward strand.
TGTTATTTTGATGTAAAGTGCCGATATTTCGGATATGCTGTTATTTTGGAGTAAGGTGCCGATATTTCAGATATGCTGTTATTTATTTCGGATATGCCGTTATTTTGGTGTAAAGTGCTGATATTTTGGATATGTTGTTATTTTGGAGTAAGGTGCTGATATTTCGGATATGTTGTTATTTTGGTGTAAAGTGCTGATATTTCGGATATGCTGTTATTTTGGAGCAAGGTGTTGTTATTTTGGAGCAAGGTGCTGATAGCTTGGAGCAAGGAGTTGATATTTTGGAGTAAGGAGTTGATATTTTGGGGAGTAAGGAGTTGATATTTTGGGGAGTAAGGTGCTGTTATTTTGGTGTAAAGTGCTGATATTTCGGATATGTTGTTATTTTGTAGTAAGGTGCCGATATTTCGAATATGTTGTTATTTATTTCGGATATGTTGTTATTTTGGAGTAAGGTGCTGATATTTCAGATATGTTGTTATTTATTTTGGATATGTTGTTATTTGGAGTAAGGTGCTGATATTTCGGATATGTTGTTATTTTCATGTAAAGTGCTGATATTTTGGATATGTTGTTATTTTGTAGTAAGGTGCTGATATTTGGATATTGTTGTTATTTATTTCAGATATGCTGTTATTTTGGAGTCAGGTGCTGATATTTTGGATATGTTGTTATTTTGGAGTAAGGTGCTGATATTTCAGATATGTTGTTATTTTGGTGTAAGGTGCTGATATTTCGGATATGCTGTTATTTTGGAGTAAGGTGCCGATATTTCGGATATGCTGTTATTTTGATGTAAAGTGCCGATATTTCGGATATGCTGTTATTTTGGTGTAAAGCGCTGCTATTTTGCACTAAGGAGCTGGTACCGTGCACTGAGGTGTTTGTGCCCCCAGGGCTGTCCAAGTGGATCCGGCAGCAGGTGCAGCACCACGGCTCCTTCGGCAGCGCCCTGCGCTCCCTGCGCGCCTTCGCCCTGCGCAACCAGAGCCGGGGGGAGCCCTGGGCAGAGCCCGGCCCCGAGCCCCCTGCCCAGCCCTGCCGCCCCTCCCCGGGCTCCCCGCAGCACAGCAGCTCTGCTCTGTGCCCTGCTGTTCCTGCCACAAGCCACAGTTTGGACCCAGAAGTTCATTGCACTACAACCATCGGCTCAGTTCACCCCGCAGCCTGGGATCAGCCCAGTGACAGCATGGCAGCAGTCAAACCAAGTATGTTCATTCCCACTGGCAGCTTCAAATGGGGACTTGAAGCTTTTCTGCAGGTTTTTTAAAATTACAGAAGTGCTATAGTGGAAAATGATAATTATTCACAAATGTGGAGGAGCTGTGCTCAGCAGACTGAAATTAATTCTTGTTCCATCTGGTTGTCTTAAAAGAGTAATCTTTGATAAGTTTATAGTACAATCAAAAATGGTTTCATTTTAATTTCTTTTTCCATTGAGCACTGTGAAGATAATTTAAAATATATTTGAAACACAGCAAGATTGGCATTAGTGCAAGTTGAGCCCTGGTTCAAGCTACATCTGTTGTTTGGGCATTGCTGTGAGACACCTTCCCTGTGATCTCCTCTGGTTCTGACTTCACAAGTAAAATCCATCCCTAAATTTTAGGAAAGGTTCTGATTTCATTTCAATCAAGAAAAAGCCCAATAATAAAGATTATAAATTTCAATCCATTCATATTCTACCTTTATGTGCCTGTTAATCTATTTATTTAATTAAGACAATTCATGTACAAGTATAGTTTTAACATCTGGGCTTTTGTTTGTATTATTGTTTTTAATGAATGTTGTAAAATCACTGTAAACCTTCTGAAACAGTGGTAATTCTGATGTGCTAAACATGCTGTAAATCAGTTGCAATTAATTTGTTTTGTGATTTGTCACAGGTGAGCAGAAAGTTGATGTAGAGAGCCATTCCCACCATGTAAAACAGAAAAGGACACACATGGACTGCACCCCCAAAATGGCAGCAATCAAAGCAGAGAGAGAAGAAGTGAATGGCTGGAGCAGTGCTGATGGTGTGGAGCAGAAATGCTGCCCTGAGCCTCTGACTGCAACTCCTGCAGCCCAGAACTGCAGGGCCACAGGCAGCAGCAGCCAGGAGCATGGGAACGGGCCCAGGGAGCCTGCTGACCATCCCAATCAGTGCCAATCAGCGTTAATTGCAGAGCACACACCAAGTGCAGCAGAATCATGTTTGGAAACAAGCCGTGTTTCAGTTCAGAGCGCTGGAGGCCATCCTGGAGCTGAGCCCTGCAGGGAGCTCCCTCCAGCAGCTGGGAGAGCTGAGCCTTCAGCATTAGATGGGGATGAGGATGAGGATGAGAGCATTTACTACACCCCAGAACTGTATGATGATGCAGAGCCAGAGGAGCAGAGAACTGAGCCCCCAGAGCCAGCCTGTCCCAGCACTGGGAACTGGGGGGAATGTGGGAACCCCAGAGTCCCTGCTCTGGTTGCCAGCAGCCCCTCAGGAGCCCTGGATGGAGCTGGGGCTGGCAGGAGCCCCCCTGGCAGCATGGAGGCTGTGAGGGGCAGGGCCAGCACAGCTGGAGCACAGCAGGGAGCAGCCCAGGACACCCCAAAAAGGAAAATCAGCCTCTCCAGATCCAGAAATAAAGGTGTGTCCCCCTCTCTGCTGGGCGCTGGTGGCACCCGGTGACAGCTCCTGTGGGGATTGGGCTGAGCAGCCCTCAGAGCACACGGGGCAGCTGCACCTCCCATGGAACAAAACTTCCCCTCAGGCTCCATTCCTCATTTTATCTTGGGGGTTTTCTCTGGGGGAGGTTTGCCATGTGCAGTTTTCTGGAGATGGGATGAAGATTCCTCCTGTGGGGATTGGGCTGAGCAGCCCTCAGAGCACACGGGGCAGCTGCACCTCCCATGGAACAAAACTTCCCCTCAGGCTCCATTCCTCATTTTATCTTGGGGGTTTTCACTGGGGGAGGTTTGCCATGTGCAGTTTTCTGGAGATGGGATGAAGATTCCTCATCCTGATTTCATGGCTGGAGAACATCATGTCTGGAAATTCTGAATAGAAACCCAAGTAGGATCTGACCTGGAATTATTGGTTTATCCATGACAGATTTAATTAACCCTCCATTAAATACAGTCCAATAATTGGGGTTTTCCTCAGAAAGCCAAACACCCATATAACCAAATTAGGTTTTCTGCATTTGTTAGATTGGGGTTTTTTAGTAAAACATGAAGAACAGCATCTTTGCAGATCAGGTCATTGACAGATTGAGCCTAAATACCAAAACAGGTTTATTTTCCAGTTCTTTGATTCCTTCCAATTTCTTACATCAAAATGTCCAGCAGGAGCTGTGCACATTTTGATATTTGATGAAGATGAGAAGCTTCTTGAGAGAAAAATTTGAGATTTCTTTAAGTTTTCCTTTTGTGAGAGGATCTCATTTCTGTTGCTTGGATTCTGTGTTTGTTCATGTCACAACCTGTTCTCATTTGTGTGTCCTACAAGCACTTTTTACATGTAACATATAAAATGTAAATTGTACACAAAGGTCTTTGAATCTTGCCCACTCTATTATTATTTTTTTATTTTTATTTTTATGTTTCTTTCATTTTCTGCAATGAAAAGAGCCAGGATTTTTCTGTAATAAAACATAATGACTTTTTAAGAAAATATTCTTCATTGCCATCCTACATTGATATGAAGATGCAGGATTTTTGCCATCTAAAGATTGGTTCATAAGTGTTGATATTTTGCTTGAGAGTAGAAATGAAATTATTAACTGGTCCTTTTCCATAGAAGTTCATCTAAATAACATTTTGAGTCCATCCCTGCAGAACTGTGAACATGCTCAGATCAATAGGATTTAAATTGTGTCCTTTCTTTGTAAAATAAATTCATCTTTATGAAATTGGACAGTTTGCAAGAATGGGAAGAGCACTAGAATTTCTACAACTGGCAGTATTTGCCATAAGGCTTTTGGTTCCATTTTTGCAATATTGATGACCAGGTTTCCTTGGATTTCAGTCCTGGATTTCACAGGTTTGGTTTAGTTAATAGGGCAGAAATTCCAGTATTGAAAACCTCTGACACATCTAAAGAGAAATATTCTTCATTTCTATTGAAACAATGCTGAAGTTCCTGTTGGTATCACTGAAAACCTCTGACACATCTAAAGAGAAATATTCTTAATTTCTATTGAAACAATGCTGAAGTTCATGTTGGTATCACTGAAAACCTCTGACACATCTAAAGAGAAATATTCTTAATTTCTATTGAAATAATGCTGAAGTTCATGTTGGTATCAGTATTGGAAACCTCTGACTCATCTAAAGAGAAATATTCTTAATTTCTATTGAAATAATGCTGAAGTTCCTGTTGGTATCAGTATTGGATTGGAAACCTCTGACCCATCCAAAGAGAAATATTCTTAATTTCTATTGAAATAATGAAGTTCCTGTTGGTTCCTGGCCTCTGGAGCTGTCCCTGGGTTTGCTCCTCCCTTTTCCTAAAGCAAATCTCGTGCCCCAAACCCTCTGTGCATTTTGTGTGTCTGAACAGATAACAGAAATCACTTAAGCTTGGTGACTTGGCTGCTCATCCAGGGGCCCACAGCCTCTTATTTGTCTTTCAGGAGATTTGTCTGTCTTTAAATCCATAACATTCAGAAAAAAAGAAGAAAATCCATCTCCTTTTCCTTATCTGGAGCAGATTGTTCCTTTCTTGAGCTTGTGGTGCCTCTTCCTTTGATCAGAAATCCTTTAAGGCAGGGCCTGCTCTGTGGCAAATCACACCCATTGCACTTTAGACCAAATTAACCATTAGTTCTCAAATATGTATTGGAACATCAGCACTTGTTACTGTGATTTCTGGAAAAAATTTGTCCTCTAAAAATTCAAATCAACAGGTGGATAAATCCCCTTTGGGTTTGGAAGGTAAGGGGTGGGGTGTTTTTTGTGGTGTAAATTCATCCTGAATTTGTCTTTCCATTTAATAATTGTGCTGTTTGATATGCTAGAGATAAAATATTTATGGTCATTCTCAGAATTAAATGCTGCCCAGCCTGCAGATAGAAGGGAATTCAATATACTGAATTTCCTAGAATTATTTATTTGGATTTATCACATCTATCAAGGCTAAAATATTGAAAATGCTTTTCCTACTTTGATATAACAGCTCAGTGTGATCTCTGTTGCCTAAAACACTAACAAAATGTTGAATTTATTGAAGGATTGAAAATTCAGAGGAGATGCAGCAGAAGGAAGGCTGCCCTTAGGCAAAGTGGCTCCTCCAGAGAGAGAAAGGTACCATGGATGAAATTCCTGTGCTGAGGGCCAGGGTGCAAAGGGAATGGAGAATCATTTATTATTATATCATTTTTCAATGAAATAATACAATGAAATTGTTTCTTCCTGATCTGCAGAGCTCTGGTTGACACACTCAACCTTTGTTTCTCTGGGAAACACAAAGGCACCAGCCATGCCAGGCTCCTTTAAAATTCCCAACAATCTGATAGCCTGCAGTGTTATAGGCTGTAAAACCCCTCAGATTTTATATAACAATGTTTCTATTAAAATAAGGCTAAACATTTTTAGCATGGTATATATTGAATTATTAACTGTAAATGATAACCTTTCATCATTCATTAACTATAAATGATAACCTTTAATCATTACTATAAATGATAACCTTTGATATTCAATACGATTCTTGAGCATTGTAGATTAATTTATTTATAATATAATTTATTTATATTTAAATGCTGTAAAACCCTCAGTTTATATACATGTTTCTTAAATAAGGCAAACATTTTAGCATGGTATATATTGAATTACTATATAACTATAAATGATAACTTTCACATTACTATAAATATAATCTTTGAGTATATTCAGTACTGTATTTCTCTAACATTGGTAATGATAACACTTTCATATATCATTAAACCATTATTAACTATAAATGATAACCTTTCATCATTACTATAAATGGTAATCTTTGAGTATTTCAGTACTGTATTTCTCTGAAGCAGTTTGGGTAGATAATTATATTGTGTTTTATAACATTTTATAAAATAATAATTTTTACATGTATTATAATTATTAACTATAAATGATAACCTTTAATCATTACTATAAATGATAACCTTTGAGTATTTCAGTACTGTATTTCTCTGAAGCAGTTTGGGTAGATTTAATTTATTTATAATATAATTTATTTATATTGAAATGCTTCACTGTGCATAATTACTGTATGCAAAGCAGTATTTACAGCAATTTGTGCATTGCCTTGCTAGAAGGAAGCACACAAGCAGCCTTGCAGGAAAGGACTGGCCTGTGTTGTGTGTGGAGCTGAGATCCTGCCCAAAGCTCAGGGTAAGAGCCGTGGTTTCAGTGGCAGGGATGGGATTTCTCATCCATCCTTTGCTTTCCCACTTTGGGATGCTGCAGGGATATTTTAGAGTAATTGGTTCATTTCTCATTCTCTGGATAAATGAGATCTGCAGAAAGCCTTGGAGGGCAGAGAAGGGAGTCGGGACAAGAACAATTTTTATTTATTATTTTATTATTTTTATTTATTATTTTATTATTTTATTTATTTTTATTTATTATTTTATTATTTTAATTTATTTTTATTTATTATTTAAAATAAATAATTTTTTCTGGCAGTTTTCTTGATTCAGGTGCTGCCACACTGACCTGTCTCGAGCTGCAATCTGATATTTGAGAGTTAACTGAAGGCAGCTCCTGCTGCCATTGTGGGAGGCTGAAGGAATTATTTGGAGCATAGTGGAACCTTTCATTGGGTTGTTCCTTCCCAGGATTAGGTGTTAATTTGCTCCCAGTTTATGTGAGAGGTTTGGTAATACCCTGGCACAGTAACTCAGTGAATCCAGTGCATGGAACTATCAAAAGTCTGCCTGAAATAATGAATATTCTTCAGTGTGTAACCTACCTTAATTTGGTTTTATTCTGTTGTACAAAGTGGGGGTGAGCTGCTTGTGGGAATTCTTTGTGTTTCTGTGAGACACTTTAATTTGGGAATGGCTTAAGGCTGATAAAATAACAGCAATTCTATTTTTTTTAAAAATAAACTTCATCTTCAGGCCACTGGGCCATTGTGATAATGACCTAATTACAAGATATTCTCATCAGTTCCATGCCAATTAGAGATGCTTCATGCTTAAACAGTCTGGAGCTGATGAAACCAAGAAAGGACAAAAATCTCTTCAGCAAACCAAACCTGTGCCTGAGGGACAATGGGAGATTTTCCATTTTCTGCACCTATTAAACCCAGACCAGATAGGAAACTCCACAGTGGGCAGGCCCAGGTCACTCCTTGCCTCCCTATTTTCCCAAAAGAACCTTTAAAATGTGAGTGATCTCATCAGGAACTTTCACTCCCTCCCTGAATTTATCAGAATCATCAAATGTCTGGTGCAAACCTGAGCTGGAGCTGGGCTGCAGAGTGTCTGAATGTCAGGGTGGCTTTGTCAGCAAGGAGTTTTATGTTGTTTAAACTGAATCTCAGATGCCAGTTGATTGAGGAAAGTTAAAAAATCTGAAAATTAAAAAATAAATGGCTTTATTCAAAGTGGATTCAAGCTCGCTGCTCGATTTGGGAGTAATAACAAGGGGAAAATTATCTGTTGAAAAGTAAATTTTGGACACATTAAAAATTTTAAAGAAGGCCTTCTTCCAAGGGCCATTTACAGCAATAGAACCCTTTTCAGTGCCTGCAGTGGGTATTGGATCAGGGCCTAAATTCCCATCTTGTAAATGTGGAAAGTTTGCAGCATGGTTGAACAGTACTGTATTGAAAACCATGTGTGTATATAAGTCTTACACCCCACTTTTTAAATTATAGGAATTTTGAGAAAAGCTTGCTACAGTAATAGTGAGCTGCAAATAATCTGGAAACTCTTCAGAAATGCCAATATAAGAAGCAAAGAATCCATTAATAATTGTAAGTGTAAGCTCGAGGCCATTTCAGAAGATGACAATGTGATGTTGGTCATCTCAGATGCTGCAAGTCTTGGTCACCTTAAAGAGACTTTGAAGGTTTATCAGATGCCAGTGAAAGGTAAGTTCTCACTGATCAATTCCAGCTAATATTTGTCAAGCCCTTTTGCTTTAAATTCAATTAAATACCCACAATTTGCCACCCCTCCCTTGGAGCTTTTGGGTGAGATTTTCCTTCCTCTAATAACACATTTAACAGACACTGAAAGGAGCTCCAGTGTCCCCTGCACTCCCAGATTTGTTGGGCTCTTCCATAAATCCTGATGAAGAATAAAAGAAAAGGATGATGAGCACAGAATCCTTTCCACTTCTTGCCAGTTAATCCAGGAATTGGCCACAATTCCCAGTTTAACCTTGGTTAAACAGCACTGCTGATTTGACAGGAAATCCCTCCAGCTGTCAGCCCAGGCCTTGTGCCCCCCTTTGCTTCTTCAGGTGACAGAGAGCAAAAATAAATAAATTGATTTCACATGTGGGCAATTCTGCTGCCCATGCAGGGTGTGAGGCTGGCACAGTAAATGAGAGGTGATTTTGCCACAAGGTCTGAGCTTTTACCAATCTTTCTGACACTTTGAAATGTGTGAAATGCAACTGATATAATGAATTTCAAAAATCTCTCTTGATTCCTTTATAAACCACTTTTCTTTCTTTTTGAAAGACCTGAATGGCAGTTTATCTTTAAATGCTCTTTGGAATGAGAAGGAATCTTCTCTGACAAGTTACTTGCAGTGCAGGAGCTGTGTCCTTCAGTCCATTTCTCCAAGCCCTCTGATAGGAGCTGAGGTTACTCATTTCAGTAACAAAGTGCAGTCATGGGTAAGTCAGATCACTTTATTTTGTGTAATAAAATTAGAATGGAATGATTTGTACAGGAAATACTAAAATACTATTTTTGTAAAAGGTAGAATGAATATTTACTTAGATAAATCATGTAAAATGATCTGATTTCTACCACAGAGATTTGAAATGATAATTATAACTGAGTTCAGGTCACTGAATATATTTGTCTGTACCTAATTTGCTGCAATGTCTGTGGAATTACATCTGAAAAGGGATGGGAAAATAGCAGCCATCCATGTCTTTCATGAAAGGAAAACCAGAACAAAACATATTTACACAAGTGCTGTAGACTTGAGTTCTCAGACATGTAATTTTATGTTAGTTTTGGCACTAAAAAAGAAGAAGTTAATCAGCCCCTGAAGGATGAACATGGACACGGTTTAATGGAGTCAACAGGAAGAAATTTATTCTAGGTATTGTATTTCACTGTGAGCAAACTGAATTCTCAATAGGACCCTTTGAAATTTAGATGAGAAAATTCTGGATTTTTCTCATGAAAGTGGAGGGTGGGCTCCATCCTGAGGGGTCTGTGCAGGTAAGCCCAGGGCACTTCTGCATTTTCCTTCATTTATTCCATGGATACAAAGACAGTTGAGCTCAATGAGAGATTTTTGAGCCTGAATCTTTGCCAAAAGCTGAATATGATCCTCATGTTTTGCCTGTGTGTGTCAGGATCAGCTGCCCAGGCTGTTGGAACTGCAGAGTATGGCAGTGTGGTGATGGACAAGGTTTGTAAGGCATTATTTGCCATGAATTTTGGGATTTCAAACAGCACCACGAAAATTTCGTGGCATTTCCAGCATTCATTTTGTATCAAACATAATGAAATGTTACACTGAGGGAATTGGTGCTGGCAGAATATGAAAATAAAGGGATCCTCTGAGGTAGAATGAGTTGATTTTTTGTTTTGGCTTCTGAACTGTCTTTTTGTGGCTCCTCCATCAGGTGTAAACATGGGATCAGCTGGGTTTAACTTAAAAATGTAAAACAAACCAGTGTTTTCTTCTCAGCCCACCTGTAGATTGAACTTCTGGGGGTTTTAGCTAAAAATACTCTGTTATAAATAATATATAATAATAATATAAATACTCCAGCAGATTTTCTGAATGAGTCTCTTCCCTTCCCATTCTTCCCCATTATTCTTTCTGTATTCATGAAAAAGAAACCTCAGAACCTTTGGGCCTGGAGGAGCTCTGGCACTGGGAGAGCTCAGGCTTTGGGAGAGACACATCTGATAATGCATGGCTTTGAGTCAGGAAAAACGTATCCCATCATCTTCCTCATCAAACAGATCCCATCATCTTCCTCATCAAACAGATCCCATCATCTTCCTCATCAAACATATCCCATCATCTTCCTCATCAAACATATCCCATCATCTTCCTCATCAAACATATCCCATCATCTTCCTCATCAAACATATCCCAGCATCTTCCTCATCAAACATATCCCAGCATCTTCCTCATCAAACATATCCCATCATCTTCCTCATCAAACATATCCCATCATCTTCCTCACCAAACAGATCCCATCATCTTCCTCATCAAACATATCCCATCATCTTCCTCATCAAACAGATCCCATCATCTTCCTCATCAAACAGATCCCATCATCTTCCTCATCAAACATATCCCATCATCTTCCTCATCAAACAGATCCCATCATCTTCCTCATAAAACAAACCCATCATCTTCCTCATCAAACATATCCACATCTTCCTCATCAAACATATCCCATCATCTTCCTCACCAAACATATCCCATCATCTTCCTCATCAAACAATCCCACATCTTCTCACCAAACATATCCATCATCTTCCTCATCAAACAGATCCCATCATCTTCCTCATCAAACATATCCCATCATCTTCCTCACCAAACATATCCATCATCTTCCTCATCAAACATATCCATCATCTTCCATATAAAACAAACCAGCATTCTCCAACGTATCCCATCATCTTCCTCAGAGCTGGGGAACCATCTCTGCTTTGGGTCTCACCATCCCTAGGGTAACCTGAATGTGGGATTGAGGGGGTGAGGAAGGAAACCACTTTTATTTTATTTTATTTTATTTTATTTTATTTTATTTTATTTTATTTTATTTTATTTTATTTTATTTCTTTTGTGTGTGCAAATAACGCTATTTATTTACAAAGGTAGGATGGGCTGGGGATGATTGATGCTAGAGGTAAATACAGCTTTAATTTTATCACCTCCTATCTTTAAATCCACTGACTGTTGTTCTTGTAATTGGGAATATATTGATGTGGATGAAGGCACAGAGAATGAGTGCAAGGAGCTGAAAATGATGATTTATGATGTGCTACCATTTCCCAGAGCAGAGCCAGATGCATTCAAGTGAAGAAGCTGTGATTCAGTCAATCTTAGCTCCCAGTTCTGTGCTCCTGAATCCCAGCTCCTGCTGGTGCTGAGCAATGTATTTGTGGAGATAAAATCAACATTGGAGTTGCTGCTGCTGCCCAGCCTGTGCTAAATCCTGTTCATTGCCACGAGCTGTCCTGTGGCATCTCCCACTGCTGACTGGAAATCGAGTACAGTTGGTTCTGCAAGGAAGGAATTGTTCATTTAATAGAAATCACATTGCTCCAGCAAAGCAAGCTTAAAATAGAACCCCTGCATTTAAGAGCTGTTATTTACTCTAGATTGGGTCACTCTTTAAAGAGTATTTTCATAACTTAAAATTAAGGTGGGATTAACAAATTGCATCTTGTACATTTTTAAAACCTTTTTTATCAATTATTTCTATTGAAAATTATTTTTTTAAAATTTACTGCTGCATTTCTACAAATTCAATCACATCCTGTGTTCCCCACTGACCTAGAAACCTCCATTAACACCAAAACAGTGGCATATAAATTATTATTATTTTTTTGAACTGCTTAAAACACCCTAAGTAATTATATACACCCTAAGTAATTGCATTTTTTAGTCCCCTAAATAATTGTATATTCCTTTTTGAGAATAGAATTGTGTTGTGAAATGGAATAGAAGGCAGTGCTTTGGAATTAGAATATTTTGGTAGCACAAATGTAGGGGTGCTTTAAGATGTAGCTCAGCTAATGTACTAAATCATCCTTCATATGTTAAAAGGTGACTGAAATCCACAATTAAGGAGTAATTGTATTTTTTTAGGACCCTAAATAATTGTATACTCCTTTTTGGGAATAGAATTGTGTTGTGAAATGGGTAAATGTAGGAGTGCTTTAAGATGTAGCTTAGCTCATGTACTAAATCATCCTTCCTATGTTAAAAGGTGACCGAAACCCACAATTAAAATTTTAAACTTATTAAGGAGCAATTGTATTTTTCAGTCCCCTAAATAATTGTACATTCCTTTTTGGGAATAGAATTGTGTTGTGAAATGGAAAATTAAGTCTAGGTCAGTACGTTTGGAATTAAGAAAAATTTATTGGTAGTTACACAGCTTTAAAGAATGTAGCACAGCTAGACTCAGCTAATGCACTAAATCATCCTTGATATGTTAAAAGGCGACTGAAACCCACAATTAAAATTTTAAACGTATTAAGGAATAATTGTATTTTCCTTTTTGGGTATAGAATTATATTATAAAATGGAATAGAAGGCAGTTCTTTGGAATTAGAATCTTTTGGTAGCACGAATGTAGGGGTGCTTTAAGATGTAGCTCAGCTAATGTACTAAATCATCCTTCATGTGTTAAAAGGCAACTGAAACCCACAATTAAGGAGTAATTGTATTTTTTAGTCCCCTAAATAATTATCTATTCCTTTTTGAGAATAGAATTGTGTTGTGAAATGGAATAGAAGGCATTATTTGGAATTAGAATATTAGAATATAGAATTAGAATATTTGGTAGCACAAGCTTTAAGATGTAGCTTAGCTAATGTACTAAATCATCCTTCATATGCTAAAAGGCGACCGAACCCCACAATTAACATTTTAAACTTATTAAGGAGTTGTTGCTATCACTGATTAGACAGTCAGCTGTTGAGACAGTAGCTTTTATATAACAGGATATTGTTTTGTTCAGCACGTTACCACATTTGGCAAACTTTTATCTTAATGCGCCTATGGGGAATTGCAGTGTGACCTCAATCTCAGTAAAGCCTCGGTAAAGAGGGGCTGGAGCAGAGCTGGCGGGAGGTGCCAGGGCCCTGGCCCAGACTGTATATTTGTTATCACATGTTAATCAGATTCATCATTCTGTTTAATAAAGATTTCAGCTGCCACGCGAATGCATAATCGGCTATGTCTGAGTGCCCGTCTTTTGTCTCGAGCAGATTGCTCCAACTGTATTAAGCATCATTAGACAAAAATGACGACCTTATTAATTTGTCCTTTCTGTGTTTTCCAGCAGATTGGGCCTCATTATTATGCAAACACAGTACACAGAGCGGCACCAGAAGTAGCTCATTAATGTTTCTTTCCCCTTAGTACGTAACAGATTATTATTGTGAAGTGTGCATGAAATAATTGCTAATTATGTGCCTTAAATTGTACAGTGATTGTCTGTCTCGGGGTTTTTCACCAGGTTTAGAGCATTGGGGAAGGCCAGCAGAAGCTACAGGTTAACAGTGCTGGAGCCACTAAAGGGGAAGGGAATCACAAAACATGCATTTTATCACACGTTTTCCTGCCTGGAAGGAGTAATTAGGACAGCTCTGGATTGCTTTGTAGTTACCTCTCACTCCTCTGCTTATTGTAAAAGAAATGACTCCCAGCTGGCAAATAATTTAATAGATCTGTCTGCCCATGAGTGGATGCAGGGGAGTTTGAACCGTGGGCTTTTGGTAAAAATCCAGTAGATTGTGCAGTGGTGCAGATCCCTCATTTCCACACCACGAAAATCTGCATTTCCAAACCCTGCTCCTTCCACCATCCATTTTCCCAGACTCCCCAGTCAGTGTAACTCTCCTTAAAATTTGTAAGCATTTCAGAAATGACATGTCAGGCTTTGGCATGGCTCTGCAGTTTGACAACTTTGTGCTAAGTGTGTAATTGGTTTAAGCTGGGAGTGCCTGCCCCTGATCCATGGCACAGCCCCTGTAATCTGCTGCCACCGGAGCTGATAAGACTTGGCCACGGCCAAAGTTTTTGCAGCGCTCGAAATAAAATCCTGATCCATTAAGGGTTTGCATGGATTTAGCTTTATAAGCTGGTTTAGAAATTGTGAGTGGTCAGATCTTGGATCCAGGCTTTGTTGTCGCAAAGATGCCACGAAAAGCATGACATCAGCTGGGGTTTCCTGATGCTGGGCTTGTTGACAATCTGAATTAAATGTGGCTATTTCACAGTTCTTTATTCTGTATGAGCACTGAAACAGGTATCCTGGAGGGTTAGAAAAGAACATGGATCTGACATTAATTCCATTAAATAATTGTAGTGACTGCATTTGTTGATGTTGCATAGTTGCCTATGCTGATACCACCAGTTAAATGTGATGGTGGCTTCATACAATTTAATTTAAAATAAATGGAGCCTATGAGCTGTAAATATTATTTAAGCATTTCACACAGATCATTACTGAGTATTTCTGAAGCACAGACCTGTATTACACTTCCAAAAAATCAAAATTAAATTGTTGTGTGGAAACCAGATTCACTTTACTGCACTATTCATTGTTGGGCACATGGATATTGACTTCATAAATCACTTGACAGATAAAAATTGAAAATAGTTGCAGAAATAAGTATTTACTTGCATTATTTGAAATGAATAGATTGCTACTAATGTAGAGGTTCTGCAACCATGATCATCATTTTCTTTCTGAATTTCCAGTGATGCTGTTGCACACTGATGTTTGTCTGTATTGTGAAATCAGGCTGCAAAGGACTCATGTCCACGTTTCCTTTGGACAATTTTCCTTTTCCTTCACAATTTGCATCTTCCTGTTCTTTTTCTGCTCTGTGTTTTGCTACTTTAACTGATCTGTTTGTTACCAATTTTAATTAATTTAAATAGAACACTTTTTTTTATTGTGTGTTCTATTTCACACGTGGGCTATGACCCACACATCAACTCCTGAGCACTTGCTGTTGAGAATTTCCAAGAAATAATGTTCTGATGGCCAGGGAATATTGGAACTCACCTGATTCTGTGTCAATGGATTAAATATTTTCCATGAGTCTGGCTTTCCCCTTCTGGTGGTGTGCATCCAGAGATGACCTTGGAAAAGGTTTTTCATGTTGCTGCTTTCTGCTGGTGCCAGAATCATTTGTCTCCCAGGAATTATCTGTCTGAATTGCTTTCCTTGAGCTTGACTCTGAATATGTTTCTTTTCACTCAGCCAAAATGTGTTTGTTCCTCCTGTCTCAGTCAGTAGATCCTCGCTGGGATCAGTGCTGTTTTCACCTCTCTGGGAATATTGTTTGCTGAAGGTTTATTAAAGAAGAGAAAATGGATTTATAACTCTGGGAAGAAGCTGAAGAGTGTTTTAGTAAACGTCTCTGTGTGTGTTTGCAAAATCTGCCATGTGTTTATCTTGCACTGCTCACTGGGAAGGCTCAGAGCTCTGAGGTGTCAGGGACTGAATATTTTATTCTTTCATTCCTTGAGGGCTATATTTAACTGAAATTAAATCCTATTGAGTGAGAAATAAATGTCAGCCTCTCAATCCTGTCCTGCAGTTATCAGTGCTCCTCCCTGCTCCTGCCTCCCAGAAAAAGCCTGAAATCTAAATTAGCAGAATTGTTTGAATTCCACTCTATTGAAATTTGCTTTAAAATATGAATAATTTATTTAAATATTCTTAAGGAGAGATTTAAAAACACAGGGACAAACCTGGTATTGGGCTGGTGCAGTGTGTGTGAATAACAAAGTCTGAGACACAGCACTGTGATTTATTGTCTGCCTGCTGCTGATAATCAAGTGATCTTTCAGCAGGCAAGGCCAGTGCTCACTGAAGCTCTGAGTGGCACAATGCAATCAT
This sequence comes from Zonotrichia leucophrys gambelii, assembly GCF_028769735.1. Lineage (NCBI taxonomy): Eukaryota > Metazoa > Chordata > Aves > Passeriformes > Passerellidae > Zonotrichia > Zonotrichia leucophrys. Next base: position 9,213,943 of record NC_088188.1, read on the forward strand.
TTCACTTGTGCAAAAAGAAAGTTTGGCTTCAATAAACTCGGGCAGCTTTGCAGGTGGAGCTGGTTTGGAGGGAGGGGAGCTGGGGAGGCTCTGCCCTTTCCCTTCAGGGCAGCTCCTGCAGGAACTGCCCTGCAAAATGCACCTCTGGCATGGTTTGGATTAGGAATATTGCCATTTCTGTGGGATTCTTTTTATACTGGCTGATATCAGGCCTCTGACTCATGGTACAATCCCACAAATGGTTTTTATCACTAAAATGAGATCTGGGCTGCGAAGACGCAGCAAAGAGTGCACTGATAGCTGATGCTTCAAAGCCATGGAAAGTGGCCAGTAGCAGCTGCTGAAATTCCAGCTTCAGCATTCCAATTGTTGTATATTCCAGTGAGCAGCCATTGTTGCTGCAGTGTTTGGTGGTGATTATGGCAGGCCCGGGGTGCAGCTGCCACTGACCCCTCCAGCGGCCCAACAAAACCTCCCTTTGTTACCGCTCTGGGAAATGGCCTGGCCATTGTGGGGCTGAGCTCAAACCAGCACTGCAGGGAAATGAAAAGCTCCACAATTCACTGACAGGAGTCGAAATGTCTGTATTAATGATTGTATTCAGGGCTTTTTTTAAAATTGTACTTTGGGATCTTGTTACGTAATTAAAATCGAGGTGAAGTTAAAGTATCTAAACTCATCATAAATTTAATAGACTGAACTCTCCCTTCCTATAAATTTCTGTGCTATTATAAAATGTAAATCTCCAATCAAGGTAAGACCATTTGTAATTTAACTTTTAGTCTCAAAGTGAGTGTGCTTTCAAGTAGTTGGACAGCAGCTTTACTAAGTGATAGCCATTTTTCACACTTTGGGAGCCAAGTGGCTGTAGCAGAATAAAAGAATTAGATTTGTTGCAGATGTTTCCTAACTCTGATACCTCTGGGTTCTGTGAGCCTTTCCTCTTTGCAAGGAAATTAGAATAAAATTGATTTATATAACGTGAATGTGGTATTCTAGATTTACATAATTAAACTCCACACAGCCTGTGGTATGCAGGGCTACTCCCTGTAGTAGTTCAGTCTGGCTTGCTCACTGTAGGAATTCTGCTTTGAGAGCTTTTCTACTTCTTAAATTGCAACCATACAGCAATAATATAAGGTAGGGGGGGGTGAAAAGACAATTACCACCATTCTTCCATATGTAATTTGTATATGGTATTGGTTATTTTTATTGTTGGAGTTCATAGTTTCTTCCTCTTGATGGAATACAAACATTTGGCCAAATTCTTTCCCAGAAGTAAGTGAAGCCAAACATAAATTTGGTTCTTTCTCCTCTCTGAATGGCTTGAAATAATAATAATAAAAAAGAATTGGCCAAGATTTGAAATTTCCCTGGTGTTTATAGAGAGATGTGTGGCTGTACAAAGATTGAGCCTTGTCTTTCTTCAGGGGAGGAACAAGGCTATCAGATACAGCAATACCTCAGCACATTTGAATTCCCATAAATCCTACGTGACTCCAAGCAGATTGGAGCTCTCTGTCCTACAGTTTGGAGGTAAAAAAAAACCTCTGTAAGTTCAGCCTGTGCTCATTAGGTGCTGTGAAATGGTCAGGGTAAATTTAAATAATCTGCATTATTTCTGAACAGGGGACTGGGTCACTCTTCTGCCATCTTCATGCTTCTGTGGGTTATTTTTAAAGCATAATAATTTTTAAAATTGGATGTTTTCCTTCTAATTGATCTAGAATCTTCCATGTATATGCAAGACCTCTCATATTTTTTCTTTGTTAACACAATATAGAGAATGGTGGCTGTAGCTTAAGATAAAAGTAAAGAACTGTTCTTGGGCAGTTTTGACATCAAACTTTTCTATTTTATAAACCTCAGCTGCAGTTCACACTTGTGGAAACTCTAAGTGTCCCTCTTATTTTTAACAGCAGCCCAGGGTATGGTTGAAAGAGGCATATTTCCATTTTGGCTTTTGTTTGAGCAGCTTCCAAAACATCATTCTATTTTTTTATTTTTTTTATTTTAGAAAATTTGCCAAGTCTAGCTCAGATTAAGTTTCTCTGTTAGATTTGTTCTTTTAAGCATCTGGATCAGAAATCCTATCCCATACTCTGTAGTAATGAAACATTTGGAAATCATCTGAGAAATCTCAGTAAGCCACCATAGTCCTGTGCATTCTTTCTGAAGTAAGAAATATGTTTGCAGAGTAGTTTGGGGTGGGGTTTTTGGAGTCAATGTTATTTTGTTTGAACCACCCCACCAAGAGCTTACACCTCATTCCCCTGGGGCACAAGCAGGTGTTGTTATCTCTTAAATGATTGCCATCTCTTTTATCAGTGCACAGCACTGAGATGCAGATAGATTCCATGCCAAATTTTAACATTCTCTGATATTTATGGGTGGGAAAATAAATAAATAAAGGTTGTTTTTATTGTAACTCATAAAGCCACAAGCTGGGGAATGATTTGGTTGGGGTTTTTCTGATGCATTGTGCTATTTATGCTTTTTAAAAGATGAATCCAGGGTGGAAGTTCATCAAGGCAGCTAAACCCCCTGTTTTACTGGTTCCAAATGAATCATTAGAGTTTATAGTAATAGAGAAAATGATTTTCTCATGTCATAAATGGCAGAGCCATTGTACAGAGTTGCTCTGCTCATGCTGTAGTGTGAGTATGACTTTTATTGAAGAGAAACAGATCTGGACTGCAGGGGTACAGAACTGGCACATCCTCTTCATTAGCCTGGGTCTGGCCATTGAATGGAGCCCTCAGAAGGGATGGGGAGAGGAAGATGAGGCACTTGGGGAATTTGGAAAGGGATATGTGTGTTTTGCATTACTTTTTAGGCAAATGTATTTATTCACTGCAAAGGATTAGTGCTGTAGCCAAAACACTGCTTGCATTCCCCCACAGTCTGCTGTCCACATGATGCACTGGGATTAGGAGCCAGCCTTTGTTTTGGGTGGTTTGGGAAGTGCAGATGTCTGACTGTTAATGAGTAGTTCTTGAACTTTTTTTGAATTGATTTCCCAACTATTTTGTTGCTTTGAAAGTCATGCAAAGCCAGGAGAGGGCTGCCATGAATAGAAGCAGAATGTTGCTTTTCTCACAGGCAGATTTCAGCTCTCAGCTGATAAAACAGACCCCAAATATAAACCACTTGTTGCTTTGGGTTTTGTTATGAATGTCACCTTCAGGGAATGAGTCAGAGCCAATTTTCTCTTCAAGAGAGTGGAATTTTTACTCCTGTTGTCTTTTAAACTTGTGTTATCTGGTGCACTTTGTTCTGTGGTGTCTCTTGTAAAATTTCTTCCCTCACAGTTTGTACTGCAGCCATTATTTTGGAAATATTTAGCCTGGCTGGAAAGACACTGGACAGTTATCAAAGGGGGCAAGTCAGAGACACTTATCAATAATCCAAATTTGTCCTTCACCTCCAGGTTTGTTCAGCTGCATTCAGGGAAATCACATTTGTTTGACATTGGCAGCCATAAACCTTTAGCCCACTGCTGTGTGGGATCACCTTGCGTTTATACAATATTTAATCTGGGTGTGTGTGAATAATCAGATTTCTCTGTGGGATGTGCCTCAGGCTCATGGATCCAGCCTCTGGGGCATTTTGTGCACCAAGGGTTCCTTTCCTGCCCTCCAAGGCTGGCCTGGCCTGGCTGGGCCTTGGCTTTAAGGGCTGATCCTGGCACCTTTCTGTGTCACCCCACATCACTCATTTTTCTTGTTTCCCCTACATTTCGGGCCCGTTTGCTCCAGTGTGGATGTGCTGGTGTTGATGGAGGAGAAAGTGGCCAGGGTGGAGGTGCAGGACGTGGGGAGCAGGACAAGGCAGATGGCTGCTCTGCTAATGGGGCTTCTCCATTTGGTCTCACAGGGAGAGGGACCTTTCCATTGTCACCATTGCTCAAAGCTCATTGATTTTTCATTCCAGCAGGATTTGTTTGCTTTTGAACCACTGCTGTGCTTTTATCATTAGATGCTGAACCTTTCACTGGGCTGCACATTTCACTAGTTTTTTGATACTTGCTCGTTTAGGATTCCAGCACAGAACTTCCTCCTTCCCCCTTTGCATTGAGAACACTCCTTAGATTCTAAATAAACCAGGCCCAGTCATTCTTTTTTATTGTTTGAAATAATCTAAAAGCAATATGATCTATATTCCACTACAAAATATTTAAATAAAATTTTATCAGAACACTTTTGCTTTCTAATTCTATATTTTATTATATATCAGGGTTGTTTCTCTAAAAAATTAATTTTAAAAAGCATTTTCCTAATTTAAACACAACAAAACCCACAAAAGATACTCTGGATGAAAGGTCAGCTGTGTTCTGCAGCATTATTCAAGGTCTTCATCCTCTTCTGAAGGAGACTGGGGTGAAATGCCTGGAGATCAAGGTTGCAAAGCTGCACAAAGTTTTCTGAAGCTGTGCTTAAGCAGGACCAGCTGCACTCTTGTATTGCCTCTTTTCTAATTAGTTGAACCCACTTCCTCCACTCTTTACTTCCTTATGGGCTGGGTCTGGAAAACATGAAGATAAGGATGAAATAGAGATCCATGTTTACTTCAGCATTTGGCTTTATAGCCCCAAAATAATGTAACTAACTTTTCTCCTTTATTTATCATCTTATTAGTAATATTTTTAGAATAAGCTGAATCCCGATCCTTCAAAGCTTTGTTTTCTGCAGTTCCAGTTGTGCCAGCTGGCTCTGGGCATCAGCCAAGCTCTCCTTTAGAGCCCTTGCTGTACTTTGCAGCTGCTATTTCACAGTGTTAGCACAGCCCTGCTCCTCTCACGGCCATCCCAAGCCGTTCTCTGCTTTCTTTGCTTGGATTGCTCCTCATTAAGATGCTCTTGCTTTTCCTTTGGCAGAAGCTGGGAATGTCAGCCTTTAGAGCCCAGTTGTCATCACTGAACTGGAGGCTGACTCTCCCTTCATGACTCTGTTTCAGTGACACAAATCTCAGCTCTGCTGGGTTTAAATTGTCACAATTTAATCTGCAGCAGAGCCCTGGGAAGGTGCTTTGGAAAGGAGCTGGCAGGGATGTCCTGAGTGCACAAAACCACAAATACCAATTGTTGTGATGCTTCATGGCATGCTAAAGAAAAACTTGCAAGGTGGCATTAAAAAGGCAATTTCTTCCTCTGTGCACTCCACATTAAACCATAAATACCATTCTAGACCTAAAATTCAAAACACAGCCTGAGTCTACCTGTGTTCTCTGGCTTTTGGATCTACTCATGATTTAGAAATTATTTAGCATTTTCTATGCCATACTTGGAGAATTCTAAAAGCTTGTGGTGTTTGAGGTTTTAGGATTCCCTTAAATCAGCCCTGGTGTGGATCAGTGTGTGCCCAAGGCCCTGATCCCATCCCATGGAGGGACAAATTGTTGAAATGCTCTCCAAGAGCTGCTTCCTAAACTCCAGCAGTGTGTGTGTCCATCAGGGAGAGTCATGGGGATGCCTGTGCAGGATTTTGGGCTTTTGGATAAAAAATTTCTAATTAACAAAAGGTAACTGAGGTAGAACAGGGTTTGAATGAGTAACAGGTTTGCAAACAAATGGAGAAATTTCTGCTTATCTTGTCCCAAATTAGATTAAAAGGCCTCTTCTAGAACTGAGTGATAAGAATTTATGGGAATCTCTGGTTCCATACTAATATTTTTTAGGTATAAAAGAGGAAATATGCCTGATGATATTAATTTGCTGTTAACTAATATAGTACAACATCAGTAAGTGGCAGTTAATCTATCAAACTCGTGCCATGACATCTTACTTGTTGTTTTAATATGTTTTAAGCATGAAATGTGTTTTTCAGGTATGTTTTACATTTGCACCAGGTAATGGAAAGTACAATATATTATGTGCTTGTGCCCCAGAGGAAACTTTTAAACAGAAATAATTGAATGCAATAAATCAGGCCCTGCTCTGCCCTTTGCATCTCTGAGCCCACACTTGCAGGGAGCCGTGTTGGGGTGACAGGAGAACAGAGCTGCTGCCCTGGCCCTGCCCATATTGGCTCTGTGTTCCAAGATTGAAGAATAAAAGGAGAGAGAAAATGAAACCATTTCTTCAATAAGTGACTTCTTTCTTTCCCAAGATTTAGGGTCTTATTACAGATTGCTATTACTATTGGTAGTAAGCCTATAGTTTTTCAAGTAATTAGGAACATCCACAAGCTAATAAATCTGCCCTGAAATTTTCATTTGCTTGTGGACATTGTATGAGTTTGCATTTAACTGTGTCTCTGCAAGGATGATTTATCAGGTGTTTATTCTCCAGAGGTTTCCTGTAGGCACTGCTGAGATGATTTGATGCTCAGTAGGTTCCATACCTGAAATGCTGAGATTATTATTCCTGGTTGCTGTAGGGTTTGTTTACTCCCTTATCAGACGCTAATCTGAAAGATTTCCTTGTCTTGGGAATGTGCAACTTGGTTTAGTTGCTGCTTAGCAAGCAGGAAAATCTCCTAAGTCACCTCTCCCAGCATCTGGTGCAGCACCCTGTAGTGAATAAAACTCAAAACCAGGGAATATTGCCCTCTCTTTTTGTAAATTCAATATCTCACTTGATCATTTCGTGGCCGTTTGGGCTGGCTTTCTCTAAAGGAGTTTTGCTGCTTTAGAGGTGGAGATGTGAACACTTCCAAGGGTATCTCAATGGCAGAGTTTTAGACAGGAGGAATGGTGTGGATTAGAAATAATCCAGCAGAAATAAATGTAGCCCAGGCTTGCAGCCCTGGCTGCTCAGCTCTCTCCCCACCCAGGTGTTTGTTTAGCAGGAGGAGATGCTGAGAGAGGAACTTCACCCCAGCCCAGTGTGGTTCCAGTGCCAGAGCAGCCAGAGCAGCCAGGCTTTGTTATCCCCACACAATTATTGATCTCAGCACAATAATGCTCTGCTGGGCCCTGTGTAAACATTGAAAACACTCTCAGTGGGGCTGGCACCTCCCCTGTGACACCTCCCTTTTATCTTTAAGAACTGCAGCTCTAGAAATGAGCTGTAAAAAAGCAGCTTTTATTCTGATAATAATATAGAATGAAAAATCAAAATTATTTCTCAAAGTATCACTGTGGATTTAAACCTGGTTTGGAATCTTCTCCTTTGTAGAGATCTGTTAAAAAAAAAAAAACACAACAAAAACAACTCAGCTTAAGACCTACTTAGCTTAGAATTCAAAATATTACCAGCAGACTAAGGCATGGTAGCTGAAACCAATTGCAAACAGATGGGATTTTCTTATTCTGATTGGCCATATGTTGCCAGAGGAAAAAAATGGAAAAATCCAGACAAAACATAACTCATCTAAAGGAAATGACCTTGATAGCTCTTGACTACTCTATGGATTTTTTTTGAGCTAACACATAGAATATTTCAGATATTCTCTAAGGATGGCAGTGTTGGTAAAATAAGGGGTATGGTGCTTGGTGAGGGGGTTCAGAGGGAAAATACAGCAATGGGGAAAAACCCAAAAAATCAAAATCCTGCCCAAAATCCTGTCTGTCTCTGCCACAGCCACAGGTGTCATCACAAAGCACAGAACTGGTGCAAGCCTGAGATGAATCATTCCAGGCTGCTCTCCTGGGCATTCCTGCATGGAAATGAATAATAACTGCAAGGGGCTGAACAATGTAAATCACACTTGCACTCGGAAAACCTCTTAAAATACAAATGTGCTCTATTTCTAATAGACTGGGAAGTTTATGGCTTTAAAATGTGCAGCTTTATGTGGCTAACTTCAAGAATAGTTCATACTCACTTACTTTTTGGACCTTAAATTCCCATATACACAGCAATTATTTGTAATTGTTAAAGACCTAAAAATTGCTGTGGCTATAGAGAAATGTCCATTAAACACTTGTAAAGGCACATGGATTTAAATTCTTGTATTATCTGTTGTATCTTTTATCTATAGGGTGTCTAAATCCATTAGGACTTGTCTGATTTGTCTGTAGATAGGATTTCTATATATTTTATGATTTATTTATAAATGTGTACAAATCACACAGGTGCCCAGCGTTCCCAGATAGGATTTCTATATATTTTATGATTTATTTATAAATGTGTACAAATCACACAGGTGCCCAGCGTCCCCATATTTCCCATTCTGCATTATTTCTCTGTCATCTCTAGAGCTGCACCCACAGAATGTTTTTAATTGCATTACACATTTGAAACTTGCCATAGGACAAACTCCATACCTTGGCAAATCCATTTGGGCTGGAGCTGAAACTCCTTCCCCAGCCTGGAGAGCTGATTGCACCTTGGGGAGCACCTGCAGGGGCTTTGGGGGGATTAAAAGCACAACATGCAAAGAAAATTGACAGTAAAACTTTCACTGGTGTTTGCCTGAGCTCATGTAAATATGATACTGATGAAGTGTGACCAAATCCCTGGTTAAAAACTTCAACTGCTTTCCCCTACAAGTTGGGGATTATTCTGGAGGGGTATTATGCATGCAGAAAGTAATTGAGTATTTCTCCCAGTGGAGGTTTAGATGTGGTGTTCAGGGGGTTCTGCTTAGTTTAAATTCTATTAAAAATATGTTTAAGTTACATTAAAAATATGTTATAGTAACATTGAATGCATTGTTGAAAGTATCAATGAGCTTCATAGTTCAGTTCATCATTTTGTTCTTAACATGTCCAATTTTGCCCCCTTGATATAAGTGGTAGTTGTCTAAAAATACCTCTAAAAATGTTCATTATGATTAAGATCATTTCAAGAAGGTTTCTTAAGCAGTTTAAAGCAGTTTCTACAGAAATAATTGAAATAATCTTCTCATTTTCCAAATCAAACCCTTCTGGTTTGGGGCAGACTTTGTACATTTTATATTTTCATTGCTCTTTTAAAAAAGATAAAATAGGAGAAGTGACTCACCTAAGTTATCTCATTTGAAAATTGATGTATTGATGAAAATCAATATATAGATTTTAAAAATGTCTTAATATGTAGAAGTTATAATAATTTAAAACAAACTTCAGCAAGTAGAATAAGGGAGCCCAGGAAATGCCATTTTTTCTGGGATTAGGTTTAAAAGGTTTATGTCTTTCTAGTGTGTATTGGTCTCTACCTGAATGATAAATGTAAGGAGTGTATTTAGATATTTTTAAAAGGAGAATAAGAGAAAATTCTGGTGTTAACCTTAAAAAGGAAAACTTTAAGGTAACTTTGAAAAGGAAAACACTGTGACCTATTGGAGTTACATAAAACTTTAGACATGTTTAGAATTTGCTGTACTTGTGGTGTGTGCAGTCTGATGCACGAGCATGGAGTGGTTTGGAAGCAAAAATCAATTTGTTTGCACAATGCACAGAAGCCAAAATTTGGAAAAGAATCCATCAAGCACAGAAATCACTGAAGAGAGACATTCTGGTTTGGGGTGAGCTCAGATGTAACAAAACCATCTTTGTCAGGTTCTTGGTCAGGTTTTTAAGGTTTTGTCACCTTAAAGACCTCCCTGGAAGGGGCTCCAGGGCTGGGAGGGTTTGAGGGCAGCCCTGGAAGGTTCCTCTGCTCCCTGCTCGGTGCAGGCTGGGCCCAGAGCAGCTCCTGCCCAGGGAGGGAGCCAGAAAGGTTTGGTGTTGAAAGGTCTGGGAGGAGACAGCTCTGGGAACAATGCAGAGTTCAGTTCAGTGCAAACCTTGAGAGCAGCAGGAGCAGCTGCTGAAAGACAAGGGAGGGCAGCCCTTTGTTGTTGCTAACCTCTCTTCTCTGGAGCTGTCACAGTGAGAAATAATATATTCAAAATAAGAATTGCATAGGTATCAAATCCTGATCAGCCTGAGCTCCTGTGGCCAGACCCTGCCCTCCTGGAGGCACACAGCAATGAAATGATAAAATGATAAAATGCTAAATATTTATCTCTAAATATACCTCATCTGGCTGGAGGTGCCTTCTGGTTACAGGCAGACCTTGTGGAGGTGAAATACCTGAAAAAAAACAGCAAAGAAAATGTCCTAAAAATGACATTTTTATCACTGCTGCCTCAGTTCCAAAAGAATCATTGGAACCTTGATTACATTTGATTGCTTTGTTTGAAAATAATAATTAAAAAAAAAGTTTTCTAATGACGAGAAAAAAAGAATGAGCTCAGCAGTGAATGAGAAGTGTTTGATGTACATGAAAGTCTCTTGGTACTTTTCCTGCATTGTTGGATTGAATTGTGACTCCTTGGAGCAGGCTGGGACATGTGCCTTGTGCTAAATGGATTCCAAAAGCAATTAGAAATACTCATGGAAGAAAACTCTGCTGCAAGAATTGATTTCATTATTCCAAGCAGTGAAAACAAGAAATTAATAGGGAATAAACACCCCAGCAGCTCTGGAAATCCATAACTGGAATCTGGGCTAGGAGTCATTAGAATTGTCCTGAGTTTTTATCTCTTCCTGGCCACTCTCTGAAGAAAGGTCTTGTGCATTCAGGTGGATGTCAGCTCTGGCCCAAAGCAGTTTTATTCAGCTTGGCAGGGCCCTTGGGGGACCCCCAGTCCCAGCAGGATTCCCCTCAGAGCAGCTCGCTTGGGGATTTGTCCAGTCCCAAACCTTTGGAGGAAGGTGGAGATTTCCCTCCTCTCTGGGCTTTGCACTGCTCCGTTGTTCCCTCAGAGAGAACTTTTTGTTTTGTTTCCTGCAGTGCAGTGACGATTGCTCATGCTGGAACCCTGAGCACTCCTTGCTCGGGGGCCCTGGGGGAGTGCTCAGGGGGTGCCAAGGGGGTGCCAGGGGGGCCAGGAGGACCGGGAGTGCCAGGGGGGCCTGGGGGTGCCAAAGGGGTGCTCAGAGGGGGTGCCAAGGGCTAGGTGCCGGGGGTGCTCAGGGGCCCTGGGGGTGCCAAGGGGGGCCCTGGGGGTGCCAGGGAGTGCTCAGGGCCTGGGGGTGCCAGGGGTGCTCCAAAAGGGGCCCGGGGGTGCCAAAAGGAGCCCTGGGGGGCCAGGGGGGGTGCCAGGGGGGGCCCTGGGGGTGCCAAGGGGGCCCTGGGGGTGCCAGGGGGGCCCTGGGGGTGCCAAGGGGTGCTCAGGGGCCCTGGGGGTGCCAAGGGGGGCCCTGGGGGTGCTCAGGGGGTGCCAGGGTGCTGCTGTGCCCCCTTTGCCAGGCTCAAGGAGCCCATGCCAGGCTCCCTCCCCACTGCCCCTCCTGCTGCCCCTCTGCTGAACTGGCCCCAGTTTATCCAGTTTGGTACTGGGAGTTCAGGACTGGGCACCTCCATTTTGTCACCCCTGTCACCTCAGGTGTGACTGTGCACCAAATCATGCCAGGGCATGGGATTCAAGTGCTGATGAACCTGATTTTCTGGGTACATGAATCTTTAAATCCTTGGCACTGTCAGAGGCTGTCCAACGCTCACGCAGGTCTGCCCATGCTTTTAAATTATTATTATTAATATTCAGTTTAAAGGGTTTTCAGAATTTGGCCCCTTTCAATGAAAAATCTCCATCCAGTTTCTAATTCAGCTCAGAGGTAAAGGTTGTACATAGAGAAAAGAAAATAAACCCATCAGAGTCAGGCAGTAAGGAAATAAATATACTGTGGGCTGTAAAAGGGTGTTAGTATTCCAATGCAGCCTTTAATTTTGTTTTCCTTTTACTCTACCAGTATTCCAATTAAATTAAGTACCTTTTATGTGTGGTATCAGCATAGAGTGGATATTAATTTGTCTCTTGAGTTTGAGTAAAGAATATAGTTAATATACTAACTTTCTAGTAAGGTCTTGCTATAAAATATTTATCTCTGGAATGAATATGATTATTGTAGGGACACAGTGCTTAGATGTTCATTGAAATGGAGCAAATATATATTTCAGTAATCCTGCAGTGGTTTGTTTAAATAAATTAAATCAATAGAGGTGGAGGTGGTAGCTTTAGTAAGGTCTGAGACTTTCTAGACATCAAATAACTGACACAAAAACAAAACTCTCTTTATAATGGAAAGGAATTTCTTATGCTTTTTGTAGTGTCCCAAATTCAATGTAATTTTTATTATTCTGATCCTTTTCAAATTTCCATCAAACATTAAAAGAGAGGGTTTGAAGAGAGGGATTTTTCCCCAGCTCTGATTTTGATCTCACTGTGCATTATAAAACACTCTTGTTATTTAATCTGTGTTTTGCTACAGAATTACCAAAGGAAAACTTCCTGGGTTATCAAAATTACAAAAGTGCCACTGGGTTACTTTAGTTTTAATAAAATTCCTTTCCTCCTTGTCCTTTCAGGTCTACCCATGGTGGGGAGGGGGCTTTGCTTTCCCTTGCCAGGTATTTGTCTAAACAATGTGTGCAAATGTGGATTTCTCTGGTGATTCAAAACTTATCAATAACACAAATGGAGCTGGTGTGGGCTGGTAGTAAGGAAATATTCTTTTTTAGTGGCCAGAATGCTTTAGTGGGCTGGTAGCAAGGAAATATTCTTTTTTAGTGGCCAGAATGCTTTAGTGGGCTGGTAGCAAGGAAATTTTCTTTTTTTAGTGGCCAAATGCTTTAATGGCTGTAGCAAGGAAATTCTTTTTTTAGTGGCCAGAATGCTTTAGTGGGCTGGTAGTAAGGAAATATTCTTTTTTAGTGGCCAAAATGCTTTAGTGGGCTGGTAGCAAAGAAATATTCTTTTTTAGTGGCCAGAATGCTTTAGTGGGCTGGTAGCAAGGAAATTTTCTTTTTTTAGTGGCCAAAATGCTTTAGTGGGCTGGTAGCAAGGAAATATTCTTTTTTAGTGGCCAGAATGCTTTAGTGGGCTGGTAGTAAGGAAATATTCTTTTTTAGTGGCCAAAATGCTTTAGTGGGCTGGTAGCAAAGAAATATTCTTTTTTAGTGGCCAGAATGCTTTAGTGGGCTGGTAGCAAGGAAATTTTCTTTTTTTAGTGGCCAAAATGCTTTAGTGGGCTGGTAGCAAGGAAATATTCTTTTTTTAGTGGCCAAAATGCTTTAGAAGCAGCCTTTGCAGGGCTGCAGAGCCCTCACATTTCTTGAGTCTTTTTTAAAAAACGGGCTTTTTGCTTTCTTTTGTTCTGTGGGTGGGAACATTGATGATGTAGCAGCACAATGAAAATAATGGTGTGGGGGCCAGCCCCAGTGTGTGTGTGTGTATTTCAAACACAATCATTAGCCATGTTTCATCAGCTCTGTTCCTTATTGTACTTAACCTGGGGTCACTGTAATATTTCTTAGTTTTAATGCTTCCAGATTTATGAAAGGGTTGCTGATAAATTCTTTTAATCCAATATGGCTTATTGATTCATGTATTTGAAAGATCTTTAATATCCTCTTTGTACCTTTGATTCCTTAAGTGTTGCAAAAAGGCAGAAATTGGTAATTGTTGATAACAAGATCTCTGGGCCTTAGAACTGTGTCTCATTCATTTAAAGAGGATTAGGGGAGGCAGGAGCTCACAGAGCAGGAGCCAGGACAGAACAAAACCACAAATAGAATTATGGAGAGAACACACAATAGGTGGTTTAAGCGTGTCTGTTGGAACAACAGCACTTGGGTAATCACGTGTCCCACCCTGGGAGAGGGCAGCTCACTTGTAAAAGAACCCCTGGCTTCAAATGCAGTGATCAAACCCCTCCTGAATTACAGATGTTTACTTTCATCAGTTTATTTGATTAGGGGCACAATGGAAGGATGGCATGCTGGAGGGAAAAAGCATTTTGTGCAGGAAGGGGAAACTTGCTGCTACTGGAGAGCCTCTTAATTCCTGTCCAAACTAAAACTGCATCTCCCCTGCATCAACTGAGTCAGCACCGAATTGCATTAAAGCCACTAAAAGGATGAAGGAATTAGAAAAGTACAAAAGCAAAACTTGTCCAGGCACAGAGCATTTCAGCTTAAAAATGATGAACCAATTAGTTCATGAAGTGACCATCCAGGCAGTGCCAGTGCCTGCTCCAAGCATGACAGAGCAGACACAGCTCAGCCTCTTTTTTCCTTGCTCTTTTCTTCTTTCTTTTTGATGTTTCTTAGAGTTCAAATATTTTTTTTCCTGTTTTTCCATCAAAAAACCATTCGGCTTGGCAATGTTCTGCTGAATAATTCATTTAGATCCATCCCCAGGGAGGCCTGGGCAGTCTGAGAGCTCTGCCCCTCCTGATGAAGGGCCCAGGCAGTGCTGTGAGTGTGCTCTGCACTCCTCAGCTGGGATTGCACTCACACCAGGCGTTCACCCCATCTGGAAATTCTGGCACTGGCAGCTCTCTGTGACCTGTTCTGCAGGTCACTTGTGGGATCTCAGGATCTGAGTCCTGAGGTGCCGAGCCACCGAGAGCACCCTTGGGGGCTCGGGAGTCCTGGAATGTTCCAGAAGTGTCTGGTGGCTGCACTTTGACCCTACACAGGAGACGACACCTGTGTGAGGACAGGAGGGTTTCACCGGGGTGAATGGTGAAGGGATTGGTTAATTAGAGAGTGAAACACAGGGTTTAGGATTTCTGTACAGGGGGTTTAGAGAAGTAAGATGGAGGAATTGGGGCGTGTCCTGTCCTTCTTCTTCTTCTTCTTCTCCTCCATCTTCTGTGGTGATGGTGGCACTTTGGGATTGGTTATTACTGAAAGTGCACCGGGCAATAAGAATAAATGGTATTGGGGAAAAATGATAAATATTGTACACGTAACTTTGGGTATAAAGATAGGTGACCGCCCGGAGGGCAGCACAGTGTGCTCATGGCTGGCTGCTGAGCAGAGCTCTGTTCGGCTGAAAGAACATCTTTTAGATAAACAATTAATAAACATAAAAACCGAAAGAAGAACTGAAGCCTCTTCTCGTCCTTCGATACGCGGGCTGCCCCAAGGCCACTTTGGGCCTTTCCAGGCCCTCAAACAACAGAGATTAACCGGACACTCACTCACTGGAGAGGTTCCATGGGAGGAAAAACAAAGGAATTATCAAGAGAAAGGAGGAGTTGCACACTCACTGCATGCCTGGGGTGGGTCTGTGTGTGTCAGGATGAGAGCTCAGAGCTGCTCTGCCAGCCCGTGGGCACCACAGAACGTGAAACTCCCTTCTGAGGGAAACCCTCATTGCTCCTGCAGTGCTGAATTCCTCCTCAGCCATGGCTAAAGAGGCACAGAACAGTTTTATCCTCTTGGGGTGCACAGGATTGCCTTACAGGATGGTATCATGCCCTGCTCTGATTGTTAGCAGACCTGTGCATTTTTTTGCTATCAAGAATTTGCAGTAAACCCAGCGTGAGTTCATGTGAGTTGCTGTGGCCTCCAGCCAGAGTGGTTTCCCAGGGAGCACTGTGCCAGATATTTCAAGCAATGAGGATATCTGCCTGAGAAGTTATTTTTCTCTCTGGAATCTGAGGTTCAGATCCTCCTGTCAGCCTGCATGTTCTCCAATTGCATTCCAGATTTAGCTAATGATCTTGCAATGCTTCAGACAGAAAGTGGAAGTGAGCACATGAAGTGCCAAAAGAAACTCTGAAAGAAGTCTCCATGTAGCACAGCAGTAATTCATGGCTGATGACATTACCAGAAGTGATGAGTTTCACACACACACATTGAGGGGAGATGCATTATTATAAAATGGAAAGCTGCAAAATCAATAGGAACAGTGCCAGCACCAGGCATGGCATCCTCCTGGAACTGAATGAGCAAACGCTGCCTGATGGTTTTGTTGTTAGAGCTTTGTGTTGTCAATCCCACACAGCTCCCCAGGATCCACTGGAATTCCTGCACACAGAGCAAGGAGCTGGTTTGGCTGTGCCAGAGCTGGCTGTGGCCACTGTCAGTGCCAGGGTGCCAGGGCTTGGCATGAGGGCCATGGCAGGGACAGCAGGGACCCAGGAGGGAGGGACAGCAGAGAGAATGAGCAGAGATCTGGGATGGAAGGACAGCAGGGATCCAGGATGGAAGGACAGCAGAAACCTGGGATGGAATGACAGCAGAGATCCAGGAATGAAATGTGGAATGAAATGACAGCAGACATCCAATAGGGAATGACAGTGGAAGTGTGGGATGGAATGACAGCAGACATCCAATAGGGAATGACAGTGGAAGTGTGGGATGGAATGACAGCAGAGATCCAGGAGGGAGGGACAGTGGAGAGAATGAGCAGAGATCTGGGATGGAAGGACAGCAGGGATCCAGGAGAGAAGGAGAACAGAAACCTGGAATGAAATGACAGCAGACATCCAACAGGGAATGACAGTGGCAGTGTGGGATGGACAGCAGAGATCCAGGCCCTGGCCGTCACTGCCAGCACAGCAGCCACCCTTCCCTGCTCTGAGGAAATGGAAATTTCATTTTCTGGGCTGATGATCAAACTCATGCTACTGGGATCAAATATTTTTTTTCCCCAAAAGATAATCCTTTGTTTACATTTTCTTACCTACTCTTCTGATTTAATATTGATATCTGTTTATTTGAGTCTAGATCTTCCAGAAGCAATATGTGATAAGTTATCAGACCTGTTTAATTTTTTGGCTGTTCATACCTTGGATCTGCATTGCTTTAGGCAATACCTTTATATCTTTTATTTTAAAAATAGATGAATATGTGTGCACACAAACACACACACAGATATGCAGACAATCATTGCTTTAGGGAACATCTTTATATCCTATACACACATGGATATGTGTATTTAAGTGATTTTCATTCTGTACAAATTCCATAACAATTTAAGCCATTCAGAACTGACCATTCAAATCTGTTACAGAAAGTTTCTGGTTTAATCTCCAGCTTTAAGAGTCTTTCTTGGCAATGGCTTTGTTTATTTTTAAAACGACTGAGAAATTAGGAGTGTTTTACACAATGCTGAAAGATGAGTGGGAGGGTGTTCATTGCATTTCTGTGCCTGGGTGAAGTCCTGCTTGTCCCTTCAGATCCAGGGCTGGGTGACTTCTGCATGTTAATAAATATTTAGAAATAACACACCCAGAGAGAGGGATCAGGATGTGGTTGGAGGCTGTCACAGATCTTTGCTGCTGCCTCATTCCTGTAATCTCAGGGAACAGTTTATCCAGATTGTGGTGACAAGGAAAGCACCAGGAGCTGTGACAAGTGTGTTTGTGGTGGCTCCAGAAGTATTTGGAGTGTTTTATTCATGACAGCTTAAACAGATCCAAAGCTTGTAGAAATGATAAGAATAACAACTAGTGAATACATTGATTTTTTGAATATTTACAGGTTTAAAACACAGCATGTTTGCTTGGGCTTTACTTCTTTACCCTTTTTTTGTTAATGGCTTGCTCTGAAGAAACAGAATTTGATTTTTGTGTTGCCTTTTTGTCAGGCCCACACAGAAGAGCAATACATTCTTATATTTTCTTTTATTTGGTCCTGGTTTCCATGTGGGAAGACCAAAAGGAAGCATTACAACATGTGAAAATACTTTAAATATTAAGTAAAGACCAGGTTGAAATTCTTTCTGCAAGTATTGAATATTCCATTAATTGACATTTATTCTTATGCTTTAATGCATTTATTCTCCTCAATTGCTCCAGTGGGTGCATCAGCCTTTGGAATTTCTCACCAGTTTTCTCTTCACTCATGCAAGATAATAAATTTGCCAGATTTGGGGATAATAACCCTGGGTATATAATATTAACTGTTGAAAATAATGGATACCTTCAGGCACACTTGGTTGCTGCTGGAGAAATGAGCTCTTGGTTCAGCTGCAGGTGGCAGCACAGCACTGGTGTTATTTCCACCCAGCCCAGGATCTAAATCAACTTTTAGCCAATTAATAACATGGAAGCTGATCGTGCTGTTGAGAAAAAAAAAATCTTTCAATTTGCAACCTGGAAATATGTATTTTAAATTTTCTTTTTCAAATAGGACTGATTTTTCTCTTTGGTATTACAGAGCATTCTGCAGGTGGCAGCAGAACTCTGGTGTTATTTCCACTCAGCCCCAGTATCTAAATCAACTTTTAGCCAATTATTAACATAAAAGCTGATCATGCTGTTGAATTTTTTTCTTCCATTTGCAGCCTAGAAATATATATTTTAAATTTTCTTTTTCAAATAGGACTGATTTTTCTCTTTGGTATTACAGAGCATTCTGGTCTGCCAGGGTTCTGAGATTTTCACTGCAGAAACACAATTATTTACTTAACTCTAAATCACTGATATTCTGTGCATAAGGAACAGGGAATATTAACCATTAATAAGATTAGCACTGCAGCTTTAAATATAAGCAGATGATCTGCCAGATATGTTTAGACAGAATTCTGTACAATTCTGCACAAAAGTCAAATATTTGTAGGTGGCACCATAATACAAAATATAAGCTGCTTGTAAGTGAATATTTTATATTGTTTGCCTTCCTCTCTCTGAAGTTTGTGGGAATAATTTGTATTATCAGAGATAGGAGATGAAAAAATGAGTCTCTGACAAGCAGAGGCAGCTTCTGTATTTATTATTTGACAGCAGCTTTACCTTATTTTTCATTGGAGTTGTTGCTGAGAACAATAATGCTGTGTCTGCCTTTTATTAGAATTGGTTTTCCCCCTAAAAACCTGAAATAGTTGTAAATAAATGCACCTTACTTATTGATGTGGGCTGTGGGTGAGCTGACAATGCTGTGGTGAGATCAAACCATGGATGAAACCTTTTATGGCACAAAGGAACTTCTCAAACCTGGAGTTCTTCCCAGCGCAAAGGTGGGGGAAGCGCCGCTGTGGACAATGGAGCTGGGAGTCAGAAAATGGGATTTGTTTGCTCTCTCTCCCCTTTCTCACGTTCTTCCTGCTCACCATTCACAGCCCAGGAGAGTTCAAAGCACATTTTGAATCTATTCTGCAGAACAAATGGGCAATTCTCAGTTTGAGGTGTTCCATTTGCCCTGCCTGAGTCACGCACCAGCCTGGCCTGGCGCTGTCCCAGCTGCATTCAGAGCAATGCAAGCAGGGCTTCAACCCCCCTGGGCCCTGCAGGGGCTTTGCTGGGCTGCTTTCCTGCAGAGCTGATCCCACCCATGGCCAAAGCAGTGATCCCAAACCTGCCCCGTGACCTGGGGCACACCCAGAGCCACAGGAGGTGCTTTCGTTTCATCTTCATTCAGCCTCTCACAGCCCCTCTGAACAGCAGGTTACAAATAACTCCTTTGGATCAGCCCTGCAGAACTGACAAAAACCCACAGCAGCCCCACCGCCAAATGGTGGTGATTGAAAAGGGGCTGCTGAAATAAAGAACCTTTGCAAAAATACCTCTGCAGTGTTGGCACAGCAAGGAGCTGCAACCCCAAAGTCATTGCCCAGGTGAACATGGACTGGAGAATGAGATGGTTCTGCAGGTGGGTGGGCTGCTGCCAGGAACCACCAGAACTGAGATAATGACCATTAACTAAAACCCACCCAGAACTGGAGAATAATGAACATGGACTGGAGAATGATGGTTCTGCAGGTGTGGTGGGCCTGCTGCTCCAGCAGAACCCACCCAGAACTGGAGAATAATGAACATGAACTGAACCCACCCAGAACTGGAGAATAATGAACATGGACTGGAGAATGAGATGGTTCTGCAGGTGGGCTCCAGCAGAACCCACTCAAAACTGCAGAATAATGAACATGAATTGAACCCACCCAGAACTGGAGAATAATGAACATGGACTGGAGAATGATGGTTCTGCAGGTGGGCTCCAGCAGAACCCACCCAGAACTGGAGAATAATGAACATGAACTGAACCCACCCAGAACTGGAGAATAATGAACATGGACTGGAGAATGAGATGGTTCTGCAGGTGGGCTCCAGCAGAACCCACTCAGAACTGGAGAATAATGACCATTAACTAAAACCCACCCAGCACTAGAGAATAATGAACATGATCTGTGAATGATGGTTCAGCAGGTGTGGTGG
Organism: Zonotrichia leucophrys gambelii; assembly: GCF_028769735.1. Classification (NCBI taxonomy): domain Eukaryota; kingdom Metazoa; phylum Chordata; class Aves; order Passeriformes; family Passerellidae; genus Zonotrichia; species Zonotrichia leucophrys. Next base: position 9,233,743 of record NC_088188.1, read on the forward strand.
GCCTGCTGCTCCAGCAGAACCCACCCAGAACTGGAGAATAATGAACATGGACTGGAGAATGATGGTTCTGCAGGTGGGCTCCAGCAGAACCCACTCAAAACTGGAGAATAATGACCATTAACTAAAACCCACCCAGAACTGCAGAATAATGAACATGGACTGGAGAATGATGGTTCAGCAGGTGGGCTCCAGCAGAACCCACTCAAAACTGGAGAATAATGACCATTACTAAAACCACAGAACTGCAGATATGATGAACTGCACCCACCAGAACTGGAGAATAATGAACATGGACTAAGAAGAGGTTCTGCAGTGGTGGGCGCTGCCATCAGAACCTCCGAATGCAATAATGAACATGACTGAAGAATGATGGTTCTGCAGGTGGGCTCCAGCAGCACCCACTCACTGCAGATAATAACAGAATTGAACCACCGATGGAGAATAATGAACATGGATGGAATGAATGGTCGCAGGGCTCCAGAGAACCACTCAATGGAGAATAATGAACATGGACTGTGAATGATGGTTCTGCAGGTGGGGTGGGCCTGCTGCTCCAGCAGAACCCGTGGGTGAAACCTTTTCATGGCATAAAGGAAGTTCTCCTGGAGAATAATGACCATGGGCTGAAAGCCAGCCAGCAGTGCCCAAAGCTGGGCCCTGTGATCAGCCCATTGAAACAGCTCCTGCCCCACATTCCTGCTGGAATTTGTTCTTGAGGAAGGCAAAAGTGGGCTCTAAACTTGGATGCTTTCGTCTTTCTTTAATTTCCATAGGAGGAACTTATATAGTTCCTCAATAGTTACACAAATAAATGCATTGGATGTGCATTCACCTCCGTTCTAAACCAATTTAAAGTTTCCTTTCTGAAAAGGAAAACTCTGAAAACTCTGCTTTTCTTTCCAGCCGTTTCATTATTCTGGATGAGGAGGAGAGCAGAGGTTTAAATTCTGGGTAAGCCTGAGCTGAGTTCTCATACACTGAGGTGATTATTGTTGGGCCATCAAACTGGTAATAAAATTCCTGCTCAGTGTACAGAACTTTAAGACAGAAGAATATTTTTGCAAGGAAATAGTCCTCTTTGGCTCTAATTAGGAGTGGTTTTCAGGATCAACCCCAAATTTGCTTTCAGAGGTTTCATTTGCATATTCCCTAGGCTGTTTTTCTTCAAATCCATTTCTTTACTTTGAAATCCATTTCTTTAAATGCATATTTTTGTCAATATTTGCCTTGATATGTTAAATTCAGCTCTTCAGTTCTGCTCCTTTGAGTTGGCTGCAGGTTCACTTTTGTCTTTTCTGCCCTGCACAGGGGTTAATTATGAAATGAAAATTTCACTTTAACAAAACAGCTTCTACTGGTTTATTGGAGACTTGAGTTTTATTAATTTGGATCAGCTGGTGCTGTTTTAGCTGGGCAGAGCTGCATTGTAAATTCCAGCCTGGTTGGAAATGCTGAGTAGAGGCTGAGTTAAAAGGGGATGGAGCTTGGAGTGGGTGTGAGATCAGGAGGGGCTCAGACAAGACAAACATCAACCTTCAAAAGCTACAAATAAATTTCTGTTTTAATAGAATTGCAGAGGTCCCATTCTCCTTCTCACCTCCTGATTTGCTCATTATTATTAAATCTTTGCTTTAAATCCTAAACAAAATATAGTCTTGTCTATATAAATGTTTTATGGCTTCTCTAAGGTCAGTCCTGTCCTTTTGTTCTCCAGACCCTTTGGGTTCATTTCCCAAGAATGGGGATTTGGCTTCATCAAACAAGAACCACCCCACTTTCTCCTGGAATTTCTGTTTATGTTTGTCCTGATGTGTTGAGATGACTCTGTTTTTTCTCACAATAACGATTTCTGATTTATTTGGTTTTATAACATTTTTGAAAGTGGGACAGAGAAACATTTTGCTTAGATCTGCAGCACAGAAGCTGTAAACGTCACCTCTCAGATCAGCGATTTCAGTGCAAACCTGACCATTTTGTCCCTAATAGAAGCTCAGACAGGTCTATAAAGCTTTTACAAGTTAATGAATGTTTCACACCAGCTGCTGATTGCCTCAGTCGGGCAGTCTCCAGCCAGGGGGACTCAGCCTCTCCTCGGGATTGGAGTTCCTGCAATCAGATTGAGACTTTCCAGACTTGAGAGTGCTCCCATTTTTCATAGCTTAACTGTAAATCATCTTTCACTTAGAAGCTTTAGAGACAGACTGAGGAGCTAAATCTTGGAGTTTGCCTTCCTGACTAGTCCAAGGCATTAGATGAGCCTCATTATGGTGTTTCCTAAAGGATTAGAGAAAACAGTTTGGGAACCTTCAGAGCAGGACAAATACCATTGCAGGTATAACAACTTTATCCTGCTGATGATTTAGGTGGAGAATTGGGTGTGAGCACATGGAAATTGTGTGGAGTGCCAGAGTGGGGAATCCAAACCTTTCAGCTAGGAAATGGTCAGGAATAAGTGATACTGGAAATAATTTGTTGGAAAATGTTGGGATTGGGAGCTGAAATGTGTTTATTGTGATATCAGTCAGTTACAAAAAGTGCAATTCTGAGTGTCAGCGCTGGCCCTGGCACTGAGTGCTGCTGTCACTGAGCCTGCTCACATCCTTTACAGAAAATACCCTTCACTTCAGAATTTAGGCTGCTTAAATATTTGCTCTACAAAGCATATTTATAATTATAGATATTTGCTGTACACAAGAGAAGACTTTGTATTACAATATAAAAATAAGAACTGAATTGCTGTTACATTGGGATAAAATTGAGAATAACATAAGTTGCCATCAGCTGCCAGTAACAAGTACTTGGCAATTCTAAATGTGTAATTTTTCCAGGATTGAACCCAGTTCAATTGAGATTTTGATTCCTATAATTTTTTCAAGCATTAGTATTAAAGTTGTGTTCCTTAGGCACCTTCATTGCTTCTTCAGTTTGGAAGTTTTGTTTTTGTCATTTAAATGGTGAAGTCCCCACTGAAAATGCTGTTTATTTGTGTTTCGTTTGAACAAGTCTGCTTTTAATACCACATTTGTGTTTATAGTAGCACTTAACTAAATTTAATTTAGGCTTAATTTCTTTGTTAAAGTACTGTGAAGTAAATATCACAGATGTTTTACCATATAGAAATTGGTGACAGAGCTGTGGATTTTGTATTAACCTTAAAGCAGAACCAGGAGTAATTTCATTTTTCCTTTCTCAGATTTTCCTTTTGAAAGTCAAGAGACCTTCATGTAAATGAATTGTTCTTTTCTTTGTCATATAAAACAAACTGAAAGGAAGGTGGAACAGGACACTGCTCACTGACCTGCTTTAAACATAATGTCTTGCAAATTAAATCCATAAGTGAGAAACGCACCACTCTGCCAGATTACACTAGAATTGCTTTATTCTTTCTATTATTACTATTATTATTGTCATTATTACTATTACTATTAATATTAATATTAATATTATTAGTGCAGACTCAAAGCTAAAGCAATGCCCACATACCCCTGGTGTTATGTCAGTACAGAAAAGGGTATTTTCCTGCAAAGAAAATTATATTTCTATTATTTTAGATAGCAATTTAACCCTAAGGACAGATCTTGTTATCTAACTGTCACTCTAACTGGATATCTTCTTTAAAACAAAAATCTGCTTTTTATGTCCTGTATAGAGAGGTTTGGCTGCAACCTCAGCAGTGTAAGGAAAAGTAAAATCATATTCTCTGGGAATGTGATTAATTGTTCTAGTTCTAAGTTCTTCTGCTGGAAAACAGCAACTAAAGATATTGTGTATTATTATTGTTATTAATTATTATTTATTATAATTTTTTTATTATTATTAGTGCAGACTCAAAGCTAAAGCAATGCCGACATATCCCTGGTGTTATGTCCGTACAGAAAGGGGTATTTTCCTGGAAAGAAAATTATATTTCTAATTTTTTTAGATAGCAATTTAACCTAAAGGACAGATCTTGTTATCTAACTGTCACTCTAGCTGGATATCTTCTTTAAATCAAAAAATCTGCTTTTTATGTCTTGTATAGAGAGGTTTGGCTGCAACCTCAGCAGTGTAAGGAAAAGTAAAATCATATTCTCTGGGAATATGATTAATTGTTCTAGTTTTAAGTTCTTCTGCTGGAAAATAGCAACTAAAGATATTGTGTATTATTATTGTTACTGTTATTAATTATTATTTGTTATTATTATTTTATTATTATTAGTGCAGACTCAGAGCCAGAGCAATGCCGACATACCCCTGGTGTTATGTCAATACAGAAAAGGGTATTTTCCTGGAAAGAAAATTATATTTCTATTATTTTAGATAGCAATTTAACCCTAAGGACAGATCTTGTTATCTAACTGTCACTCCAGCTGGATATCTTCTTTAAAACAAAAATCTGCTTTTTATGTCCTGTATGGAGAGGTTTGGCTGCAACCTCAGCAGTGTAAGGAAAAGTAAAATCATATTCTCTGGGAATATGATTAATTGTTCTAGTTTTAAGTTCTTCTGCTGGAAAACAGCAACTAAAGATATTGTGTATTATTGTTGTTATTGTTATTAATTATTATTTATTATTATTATTTTATTTTTATTATTAGTGCAGACTCAAAGCTTGAGCAATGCCCACATACCCCTGGTGTTATGTCAGTACAGAAAAGGGTATTTTCCTGCAAAGAAAATTATATTTCTATTATTTTAGATAGCAATTTAACCCTAAGGACAGATCTTGTTATCTAACTGTCACTCTAGCTGGATATCTTCTTTAAAACAAAAATCTGCTTTTTATGTCCTGTATAGAGAGGTTTGGCTGCAACCTCATCAGTGTAAGGAAAAGTAAAATCATATTCTCTGGGAATGTGATTAATTGTTCCAGTTCCAAGGTCTTCAGCTGGAAAACAGCAACTAAAGATAATTCTGCCATGCATGCTTATGGATCTCCCCCGTGTAAAATGGTGCTGTAATTTATTTGAAAGCTGCTTGTGTTTTATTTTTGCTAGTATAGAGAAGCTCTTAGCATTATGAGCTTTGTCTGATTAAGTGCACAAAATGACAAACAAGGTTGTCCTGTGCTCATCTTCTTCCTTCTTTAGGCAGATAATCACCTTGAGAGGGCTGGATCCTATTCAGCCACTCTGGCAGTCAGCAATACCCAGCCCTAAGCCGCATTTCCCAACCTAAACCTTGATCTGCAGCAGCACATCAGCTGCTGCCCGCCCTAAGGCACCCGAGGAAAGTTGCAATTAGGATTTAGGAGGACATTTTATTATCTGAGATTTGAAATAGGTTTTGTTGGTTAATCCAAACATCTTTCCAGATATGTTGACAGAGCCCTTCTGTGCACGGACTTACTTCAGCTTAAGTGGGAAGTGCGGTGGATGCTGCCAAGATTTAATGCCTGCAAAAGGAGGAGACTTGTCAAGGGCAGGGCGGGGAGGGAGGGACAGGGCAGTGCCGTGGGCAGCCCCCCTCACGTGGCACTCAGGGGAAGGCTGGGAGGGCACAGAAATGATGCTTTTGGCTTTATTGACATTAGAATCCTAATTAATTACTTTGTTATACTATATTATTTTATATTACGTTACATTTAAACTGAGTTTGTTAAGCGCTCAACTCTGAATTTCGTGACAGTTTCAATACACACACATGGATTCAATTGGTTAGTGAATTAAAACACACTAAAATCCAATTACCAATTCTCTTCAGGTAAACAACCTTCTACAATGGATTTTAATTGTTTACTTGTTACCTGGGGATTTGTGGATAACTTGTGAGCAGCACAGGAGCAGTAAATGAGATAAGAATTGTTTTTTCTTTCTCTGAGGTTCAGAGAATGTGAATTTTAGAGATATTCTTGGGAAGTTGTGCTTTGCTTTTTTCTGTGAGGAGAAATGCAGCTACAACTCAGCAGTGCTGGGGCAGCATTCTGCTGGCCAGCTTCTGAAAAATAAAATCTATTCCTTAATAAAGGGAAATTAGTAGCTTAACCAAGATTAGACTATACCCCAGCTGCTTTTATAAGTCTGTTGATTGTGTATGAACTCTGCATGGCCAGGGCTCAGCATGGTACAGACAGGGGAATCTCTGCAAAGCTTAAAGAGCAGAATAAAATCCTCACCTTTCTCATGCTCCCTAAAATGCCTTGTTGCTTTAATAGCCAGGCATTCTTTTTCTTATTTACATTTGTAGCCATAACTTATATATACATACATGCATATATTTATATTTATATATTTATAATTATAATTTATATTTATAATTTATATTTATAATTTTATATTTATATTTATAATTTTATGTTTATATTTATATTTATGTTTATATTTATGTTTATAAAATAAGAGGGACTTGTGTGTGTGCCATTCCCCCAGTGGGGGATGGATCCCAGGGGTTTTGTGCCATTTCCCTGGGGCTCATCCCATTGTCTGAAGCTCGTGAGTATTTTGATTTCTCCCAGAAGATGGAGGTGGTTCTGTGCAGAAGGAACCTGTGGAGGTTTTCTCTCCAGCTGGATTCACCAGGCTGGAGCTGCTCTGTTTGGTGGGACCACACTGGATCTGCTGCATCTTCAGTGCTTTGGTGTCCCCAGTGTCACCTGGACATTTCTTTTCACTCTGTTTGAAATTGGGAAAGGAAAATATCCACAAATCCCCAAGTTTCATCACCTTCACAAACTGAAGCAGGTAAATCAAAATATTCCTATGGAAATTCTCACAGAGTCTCTAATTTTCTAAATCATAGAGGGCTGAGCCACTCTTTTACAGAAATCCTGAGTTTATTTAGCTAAATGAATTAATTTTGGCAGTTTCTCAGTGATGGAACAGCCACAGGCATTGCTGTTGCCAGGCTGCAGGGCTGGGACTCTGTGCCTGTACAGTCCCTGGACAGCAGAGGTCCTCCAGACCCAGCTGTTCATCCCCAAGTGGGAATTTTGCAGCAATTACCTTCGATTTGTCACCCTAGAAAATAATTGTGCTCAAGGATTTTGTCATGGAGATAAACAAACAGTCATTTTGCTTGCCTTGATTTTTAAAATTATTATTATTGTGGAATATTTGCTGTTGTTATTTCCTCTGCAGTAATATTTTAGAAAGACATTTGGAGGGTTTAAATTCTCTGTGGAGTGTTTTAAAGACATATCCAGCAGTATTTTAGCAAAGTATTTCTTGTGCCTCATCTGTGCCTCATTTAGCAGCAGTGCTGCTGTCTGGAAACACAACTCTTTAATAGTTATTATCAGAAAGCACAAAAACATCTGAAATGTTATGGTTAGAATGTAGCTGATAGCCAGAAATGATCAGGTCACTTTCCAGTAAGATTGTAACAAATTTTTACCTCAGCTTTGAGACACTAATTTGGATTATTTGAATGTGTACAGCACCAAAGAGTTGGCAAGGCCTCTTGAATTTATGGGCTTGGGCAAAACTTAAATATTTATGCACTTATAGAGCTAACTGTATTATCAGCCTCTCATTTGTAGATTTATAGAAATATTACCAAAGGATGGAAATTATAAATATTGAAAGTGGTTTTTCTCCTACACTCTACTGGCTGAGCACCTTAACAAGCTCTGTCTGAAAACCATTCCAACTTTGTTGCTGGTAACTTCCCTGTAACCTGGGCAACTAAGCTTTGAGGAGAAAACAAGAATATAAGTAAAAGTAACTGCAGTTTATTTTAAAATATTTTCCATTATTAACACATTTTTAATAGCAGGAGACGCCCAGATTTTGGCTTCATTATTAAACATGCTGGGGAATGGGGTTTGTGCTGGAGCAGCTGCCAGCTTTGTGTCTCCACTCACAATTATTTCCAAATTGTTACCCTGCTACTGCTATTAACTGGGTTGGTCATTCACAGGTTTTTAGAAGTCAAAAAAAAAAAGAAGAAAAAAGGTCATTTTAACATTTTACTTCAATTTGGTTCACTACTGTCTTTAACCTGTCGTGTTTTCTGGACAATCTCACCACGGTGCCTTTTTGTAAAAGCCCTCTGAATGATGGATTAAGATCTGTCTTGGATTTTACATGGATTAAGCTTTAAATTAACATAAAAGAATAACAATGTGAATCAATTTGATCAAAGAAAAAGTGTCACTAATTATTTAAACAGGACACTTAGTCCCCAGCTTTAAAGGCAAAGGAGCGGATTTCCCTTGCATGTGGATCGAATCAGAAGTATCCCATAATTGACTCTTTACAAGACCTTTCTGCAGAGTAATGGACTAGATATTAAAGCCTTAAGTATTTAAAGTGAGTTTCCTCCTTCTCTAAGTGGAGCTGCAGCTCTAAGAGCAGTTTTACAAGTCTGACACATTAGTGCATCCCTGGGAAATGCTGGGCTCGGGGCTCGCGGCCCCTCCCGGTGTGAATCGGAGCTGTGAGAGCATCCTGCAATCAGCTCCAGATGGGAATGCCTCTGGACTTTAGAACCACCTAATTGGCTTTATCTTTGCCACCTATTTCTAATTTTGTGGGTGTCTCTTGGGAGGATTCGTTCTCTGGTGACAAAGGCTCTCGTGGCCTCAGAGCTGTTCTCCCTTCTGGAGGTGTAATTCTGCATTTCTGGCTGCTCAAAGTGGATGAGATGAATGCTGCTGCAAATAAAACTCTGGTTTGTACCTGAAGGAATTCTCTATTTTCTCTATTTCTCAGGCCTTCAGTTTGTACCTGAAGGAATTCTCTATTTTCTCTTTTTCTCAGGCCTTCAGTTTGTACCAAGGAATTCTCTATTTTCTCTATTTCTCAGCCCTTCAGTTTGTACCTGAAGGAATTCTCTATTTTCTCTATTTCTCAGGCCTTCAGTTTGTACCTGAAGGAATTCTCTATTTTCTCTATTTCTCAGGCCTTCAGTTTGTACCTGAAGGAATTCTCTATTTTCTCTTTTTCTCAGGCCTTCAGTTTGTACCTGAAGGAATTCTCTATTTTCTCTATTTCTCAGGCCTTCAGTTTGTACCTGAAGGAATTCTCTATTTTCTCTTTTTCTCAGGCCTTCAGTTTGTACCAAGGAATTCTCTATTTTCTCTTTTTCTCAGGCCTTCAGTTTGTACCTGAAGGAATTCTCTATTTTCTCTTTTTCTCAGGCCTTCAGTTTGTACCTGCAGGAATTCTCTATTTTCTCTATTTCTCAGGCCTTCAGTTTGTACCTGAAGGAATTCTCTATTTTCTCTTTTTCTCAGGCCTTCAGTTTGTACCAAGGAATTCTCTATTTTCTCTATTTCTCAGGCCTTCAGTTTGTACCTGAAGGAATTCTCTATTTCCTCCCATTTTGGAGGGGATGCAGTGAAGTCATTCCAAAAAGGGCACTGCTCTCTCCTTGGCCAGTCCTTGTTTGCATGAGGGCTGTTGCAGAACTTATCCTTTCAAATGTTCTTCCTAAAGGAAGTAAAGGTAGTGCAATTCATCCAATCTTATAAAAACAATCATAAATAAGACAGGAAAACATGAAAATGTTGTACGTCCTCCCATTCTTTCCCAATAGATTTTTTTTCTTTTTTCTAATATACATATAAATGTATATTCTAATAAATATATCCTAATATACATATATAATATACATATATACATATACACTATATATATACATGTATATGTATACATATAAACTATGTATATATACATATACTAATATATCTAAATAAATAAATTAAATATATATATAAAATTACATGTGTTATATTAGGGAATATTTCTGTCAATATAAATTTTATTTGTATTAATCCTTGTTTAAATTGTTGCTGTGCTTTGTTTTAGAGCCCATGAAATTCCTCCAGCTCTTTATTTTCCATTCATCCATGCTCCCAGTGGTTTCTCCCACCTTGTATCCCAGGTTTCCCCTTTTCAGACAGCCCCATGAATGTGGTACAATAATATTACCCTAATAGGAAAAATCAGTTCCTTTTTGTGTGGAAATAATTCATATATAAATATTCCTTTGCTATGTGGTTCCTACTGTATAGACTTACAGGATAATGTTACTGAGAAAGCAAAATAATCCTTACTATGATACAGAATTTACTTTTAGCCAATTTCTGTCTTTTACTGTCAGGTAGAAGCCAAATCATGCTGAAATCAGCAGGGGATCAGTCAGGGAAGGAGCCCTGGGAAGGCAAAAATTCTGTCCCATATAGGCACAGTTTAAAATTCCAAAAGATGTGAAAAATCTGAATATCTGAACTTCAATTTGTAACATCTGGGACTTCAAACCAGACATAAACAATATTGAATGAATTATATTTTTTCTCTTTCATCAAAATAACATTGTAAATACTGAAGCCACAAATTATACTTTAAAATGAGAGTGGACATTGACTATGATTCCCCTGAAAGTATTTCATACACCAAGATCAAAGAAATGCTGCTTAACTCTTGCAGAGGAGAAATCATTTATAAAAGTTAGTCTGAAACTCAAGCTATAGATTTAACTGCTCCTTTTTGTGGAGGTGAAGAGAGAGAGCCAAGTTTTGAATATTTATTTTCACAATTATTGCTGGGCTTGTCCTCTGCTCTGAGGAAAGTGAGGAAAGGACCTCCCGTGCTCTGGGCTGGCTGGGGCAGTGTTGGGGTTCCTTCCTCAGCCGAGACAGGGAATGGGGGCTTTGGGCTTTAGGGCTCCACGGATCCCTCCAGGCTCTGTGGGACACAGTCCCAGCTGCTGGATCTGCTCCCTGGGCAATGCCCAGGTCAATGGGATTTGCACAGTGCTGTGAGTGGGAAAAGCAGAGTTCCCAAACCCCCAAACTCCCAAATTCTCAAACTGCCCAATTCCAAACTGCCCAAATCCCCAAACTCCCAAATCCCCAAACTCCCCAATTCCAAACTGCCCAAATCCCCAAACTCCCAAATCCCCAAACTCCCAAACTCCCAAATCCCCAAACTCCCAAATTCCAAACTCCCAAATCCCCAAACTGCCCAAATCCCCAAACTGCCCAAATCCCCAAACTGCCCAAATCCCCAAACTCCCAAATTCCCAAAATCCCAAACTCCCCAGCTCCCAAATTCTCAAACTGTGGCAGTGTTGGGGTTCCTTCCCTCAGCTGCAGACAGGGAATGACTGTCTCCAAATTCCCAAATAACTCCCAAATCCCAAACTCCCAAACTCCCAAATTCTCAAACTCCCAAACTCCCCAACTCACAAATCCCCAAACTCCCAAATTCCAAACTCCCCAACTCCCAAATTCTCAAACTGTGGCAGTGTTGGGGTTCCTTCCCTCAGCTGCAGACAGGGAATGGCTGTCTCCAAATTCCCAAATAACTCCCAAATCCCCAAACTCCCAAATTCCAAACTCCCAAATTCTCAAACTCCCAAATTCCAAACTCCTGAATTCCCAAATTCCCAAACTCCCAAAATCCCAAACTCCCCAACTCCCAAATTCTCAAACTGTGGCAGTGTTGGGGTTCCTTCCCTCAGCTGCAGATAGGGAATGACTGTCTCCAAATTCCCAAATAACTCCCAAATCCCCAAACTCCCAAATTCCCAAATCCCCCAACTCCCAAATCCCCAAACTCCCAAATCCCCAAACTCCCAAATTCCAAACTCCCCAACTCCCAAATCCCCAAACTCCCAAATTCCAAACTCCCCAACTCCCAAATTCCAAATTCCCCAACTCCCAAATCCCCAAACTCCCAAATTCCAAATTCCCAACTCCCAAATCCCCCAACTCCCAAATTCCAAAGTCCCAAATTCCCAAATTTCCAAACTCCCAAATTCCAAATTCCCAACTCCCAAATCCCCCAAACTCCCAAATTCCAAACTCCCAAATTCCAAATCCCCAAATCCCCCAACTCCCAAGCTCCCCCTGCAGCCACGGAGCTGCCCAGGGCTGTGTTTGTGCTCGTGCTTTCCATCCCTTTATTTCCCCTGGTGATTTCACAAAGGAACAAAATGGAGTTCCTATGGCACAGAGTTTTTCCACTGACCTTCCAACTTTCCACATCCTGCTCCCATGGCATGGAGGGAACGTTGGAGCTCTTCTGCTGCCTGGACTCGAGGGGTCTGAGTTGTTAAACCTTTTACAGCTCATGTTGTGTGTGTGTCTTGAAATCTCAATTATTGAAGTCTAATAATTAAAATTATTTATGAAAATCTCCTGATTTAAATCGTGCCAGAAAGTGATGCTGAGCTCCTCAAGGGTCCTGAGCATTGTTGTACCAAAAAAGAGTTTGTAGGATTCTGTTGCTTCCAAAGAAAGTAAACCCAAGAAAACCCATAACTTTTAACTTGGTCTTAAAATCTTACCAGTCTAATTTTTCAGTCATGAGATTTCTGCCTGAAGTACTTTTCTTGGGCTATCTTTGTTTTACACCAAAACAAATATTTGGAGAAATCCAGTTTCCATTGATTTTCTTCCCCAGAAAAGCAGCTCGGAGCCAATAAAAGGAGGGGAGCTGGTCCAAGGAAAGCACTGGGGCTGCTGGAGACCTGCAGAGCTGGGCTGGGAGCAACCAGAGCTGCTCTCAATCCCCTTCCCTTCCTCCTCTGCAGGGCACAGCTGGGCTTGCACCCACGCTGGGGCTCCTTTCCAAGGGCATCCAAACTTATATTAATTTATATTTTATAATTAGCCTAAAGAATCACCAAGAAATGTGTGAAACTAATCATAAAGCAAAGCCTGTTCTCAGAAAAATCAAAGTGAACTCTCCAGCTTTTGTCCCAGATACATGGATGCTGTTCTCAGCTCACCAGAGCATCAGAGCTGATTTTGTTGATTAAAAATAAGAAGCTTTTAAAGCCTCTAATTGCCAAATTATTGTGGTATCTTTGTTAAGATTCCTTTGTGTGCTGCCTGTCCATCTCCATCCCATTCTTGCCATGTGTTCCTCGGTTTGTTTCAGTCCTGGAGTTGTGGTTTTGGTCCTGGGGTGGTGCTTTTGGTCCTGGGGTGGTGCTTTTGACCCTGGACAGTGTCTGGTTTTGGTCCTGGGGTGTTGTTTTTGTTCTGGAATGATGTTTCAGTGCTGGGTTGGTGTTTTTGGTCCTTGCCTGCTGTTTCAGTGCTGGGTTGGTGTTTTTGGTCCTTGCCTGGTGTTTCAGTGCTGGGTTGGTGTTTTTGGTCCTTGCTGCTGTTTCAGTGCTGGGTTGGTGTTTTTGGTCCTTGCTGCTGTTTCAGTCCTGCCTTCCATCCCAGCAGTGTTTGGTTGCCCAGGAAGCTCCTGGAGAACCACAGAGAGTTTCCCATCTGAGCCCAGCAGTGTTTGACACACAACAAATGGCTTTTTTTAGCTTTGATTTCAGTTCTAGGTATGCTATAAATGCCCTTAGACTCTACCAGGCTAAGCCAGTGTACATTTGTGGGTAATATCCTCAAGATGCAAATAAAAATTGCTGATTTTTTTTAGCTCTTAGACTCTCCTAAAGACTGGAGGCAGTTGGTGAGCCCCAGGCTCTGCTTCCCTGGATCCAGCACACCCTCCAGAATATTAGTTTAACTCTATTAAATTTCCTAGAGGTGTTAATTGAAGATGCTGGAAATAAAGGTATGAATTCTGCTCCAGAGTCACAAATGTTTTAATTCATCTCCAGACAGATTATTTTTAAGTAATGTTTGATTTTATTTTTATTTTCTCTTCATTTTATTTTAAAAGGCTTCTGCATTGTTCTTTGCTGCTGTAGTTAATCTGTGCATCAGGAGGGGCAGAAGTTAATTTATGGCATAGAAAGCATTCGTGCTGCTTGGGGAGCTGAATCCATCACCCTGTGTTTATTTGTCAGCTGTTTGGGTTTCCTTCCCTTTGCCTCACAGCCCTTTCTCTGCCACTGCTGTGTGCAGTCTGAAATAAGTTCAAGCTGTGGATGGAAGTGTGTGCACACAGGTCTCTGCTTCCATTCTGGCAGCCAAACATTGACTCCTTCCTTTCTGGGGTTTCCTGAAGAATGTGACTGCAAATCAAAATGTTTGGGATGGCAAAAGCATCCAGAACCCCCTGAATTATATTTGGAAATCTCAGCTTTAATACATGGCAGAGAGCCAGACCAGATCAGAGCCAGCACACACCGGTGCATTGGATATTGTCAATTGAACAGATCCAATCCTCCCTCCTGCTTTCCCCTGATATATTTGTATGTTATAAATGATTTATTGATGGAGACTGCTCATGTAGGTGACCATTTGTACCATTCCTGTGGGAACAGAACTGTCCCTTTTCCCAAATTAAACTGCTTTAGGTGTAGTGCTCATTTACTTATGAAATTCATTTTAATCCTTTCTCATTGTTGCCAATATTTTCTATTATTACCACAGCCTATCAATGATCTTCCTGCCTTTATAAACTGATCAAATATCCTAAACGCTGCTCAAGGCTCCTCCTTTCTCCAGGACTGACCCATCCAGGGCTGATTTTGGGTTTCACTGGCAGCTCAGCCCCACGGGTGCTCCTGGCTGTGCCCCTCAGAGGGAGCAGTGGCCCAGAGCCCTGCCAGCCTGCTGGCAGCCCCAGAGCTGCTCTGTCCCTGCAATCAGCCCAAAAAAAGGCTTTGGGAGGCTTTGGGATGAGTGGCTGGGCAGGGCTGGAGCCATCAGCCCCCAGAGTGGGGCTGGGCAGGGGGAGATGGGCAGAATCCTCCCCTCAGCTCAGCCCAGCTGCCAGGTGAGCACTGCAGCTGGCAAATACTCCCTTGCCACAAGCAGAACGTTTCTGCTCTTAATATTAAAAGTGTGTCAGAATTTCCATTATAAACCACTTATTTTGTGGGTTTATAGCTTTGCCATAAAAATACACCTTGGGTTGAGCCCTGGCACGCAGCCATTTGGCTTCTTGTAACACAATATTAATTCAGAACATCCAGACAGTGTTTTTAAACATCGGTATCTGAGAAGTTGTTGCTTCTTTTTCTCTTTTTTTTTTTTAAATTTTCCTGAAGTCCCTTGTTTTCTGCAGGACTCACTCAGAAATCAAAGGTGGCCAGATGTAATTGCAACAAGAATCTGCAACATCTGGAGCTCTTTTTGGAAGGACTGAGACTTGTGATAAGAAAGAAAGTTCTGGGGACATGTAGAGAATTCCAGGCCAGGTGGGAAGGCTGGATCCAGACCCCCAAGGCTGAGCTGACAAGGTCTGGCTGCCATCACCCACAGAGCCTCCCAAAAAATGGCAGAAAGAAGGAAAGTCTGGGGCAGATAAAGATATAAGCTAAAATATTCAATTTGGAACCAAATCAAAGAATTTTAGGTCACATTTGAATCCAAAGTGCAACAAAATATTGTCAGCCAGTGATCTCTGTGAGATGAGAAATTAGGACCAAAAACCAACTTGTAATTTGAAATTTAAGGATAATTCTGATGGGATATTTCAGATGAACTTCCAAGCTAACAAACCCTCTGCACCTGAGCTCTGGGTGCAGGAGGAGCACGTCTGGTCCTTCCAAAGCCCAGCCCTGATGAATGGCTGGAAAGGTGGGCAGAAACTGCAGTTAAATTTCAATAAACCCTGTAACTGCTTGGAAAATGAATGCTGAAAAGGGGCAATCCTAATCTGATCCCTGGCCTTGCTGTACAATTAGCAAAAGTGATAATCTTCATTTGTGAAACAAGGAAAATTGGCAGCTGGGAAAAAAAGAAAGGAAGTCATTCAGTTTCATATTAAACTTCTGAAAAAATTGGCCATAAAAGCAGTTCTGGGGCTGGCCAGGACAGAGGCTCAGAAATGTCTGGGGAATGTTCTTCAATCACTTCGGGGAATGTGAGGACAAGAAGCTGAAAGTGCTGAGCTCCAGAGGAATGAGGATAAAGCTTCAAGCTTTTCTCTAGATTTGGTCAGTTTACTTTCTGAATGTATATTGGGATCTGGGAAAGGAATGGAATAAATTTCCCTTCCTCAGGCTGCAGTTATTGGACAAGGTGGGCTGAAAAAGAATAAATTGGGCTCAAGCAGGGAGAGTGAGTGCTGGCAGACATAGGGCTTTCCAAAGGTGGGGAAATTGATTTAGGAAAGTCATCCTCTCTGAGCAAGAAATGGAGCTCAGATGATGGATAGGCTATGGAAGGATTTGGAGATCATTATGGCTGGTAATAGAGTAATTCAAGCTGGAAGTATTGTCTTACCAATGAAATCCCTGGAAATTGGCTTTAATTATGTGGCTCAGATGAAGCAGAGAATTTCAGATAACTGATTTGGAGTGAGGAGATTTCCCAGTGCTGCAGGAGCCACTGCAGCAGCTGCTTGGGGCAGTATCAAAGGAAAGGTTCAACTGGTGCAAATCATATTTTAAGGGCCAAGCATTTGCGGAGACTTTTGCTGATAGATTTGAGGGGTGATTTTTTCCTTGCACTAAGCAATTTAAATTCTGAATTTCTTTAAATGCAGAGCTGCAGCAAGATTTCAGGTGATCTCCCTGTGATGCTGTAGTGGGTGTACTTACTCTGGCTTTACTCCAGCTTTCACAACTAATTGAAACTGAAAATACAACAGCCTGGAGGTCAATACAAGTCCTAAAGGTGCAGAAATACCTCCAGGATCCACAGAGCCTCCAAGCTCTGCTGAATTTCGAGGTGCCATCAGTGCTAGGACTGATGTGAGCAGGGCTGAGGCCGCCACAGCTGTGCCACAATCCCAGTTCCAGGGCACTGTTTGGATTCCCAGAAGTTTTTTCCAGTTAAAAATCAGTTTTCTGAATCCAATAAACACACAGGCTGCACACAGTGGTGTACCACAGATGGATTCTGAGGGAAACCAAGCCATTCCCAGCACCTCTCTGTCAGAACGTGCTACTGGGCAGCCAGGGAGTGACCTGGGATGGATGAATGAGCTTTCAGCGAGCCCTGGCCCTCACTCCCAGCTCTGATTGAAGTCAAATGGTGGCTGGAGTGGCTCCTGCAGAGCCAAGTTTCAGGAAAAGGGGAGGGAGCAGCTTCCAGAGCAGGACAAGGCCTGCTGCAGCTTTAAAAGATGAATTTTGGCCCAGCACCTGCTGCCTCTGGAGGATGGGAAGGAGCTGTGCCCAGCCTGCCCGGATCACATCAGCTCTGGTGGTATCTGGGTACCGAGTACAGCCCTGAGGTGTGAGCTGATGGGTTCACAAAGGGCTGGAACGCTCTGAACAGCCTGAGAGCAGCTGCAGAGGCATTGGAAGTGAGGAGTTGTGGGCACACAGCCAGCCAGGGCACGGCTGCACAGACAGAGGGACAGGGGACAGGCAGCACCGTCCTGGGCAGCTCAGGTGAAGGGTTTGTAAAGGAGTTTTTAAAGGATTACTGCCACTATTTCAGGCAGATTTTTTGTGGCTTTGTTAATATTGTAAAAACACTGCAGGAGTTTGGTGAGCAGGAAACAATTTCAGTGGCTGGCACAGTGTGATTTAATGTTTTCAAAAATGTTTTTGAACAAAACCTCTTGTAACTGCTCCCACTTTCACCTCCCCATGCTCCAAACACCTTCCAGGCTGGATGGGAACTTATGACAACAAAATGTTCTGTTCTGAGGAGAGGAATTCCTCTTGTGCTCAAAGCACATCTGACAGTGCCTGAATCCAGAGGAGGTCCCACCAAAGGTGGTTCCTTGGGGAGGGTTGGCCAAGCCCTGGCAGAATTGGGGTTCTGTGGGGTGACACAGGCTCAGCTTCATCCAGGGAGCACCTCTGGAGCTTCACCCCAACATTCCCACCCAGAACATCAGCAAAGGGCACCTGGAAAGCCGGGTTTGGTGTTTGAGGTTTGTTGTCCAAGGGTTTGTTGTCCAAGCAGTGGGAGAAGACACCAACTCCTGCTCGGGAGTTTGTTTGTCAAACAGCACAATTGTGTCCAGGAAACACAATTGTGCCTCTATCCTCCATTAGTCTCTCCTGACATAAATATACAGCAATAAATAAAAATTTATTCATTTTTTCTGTTCAGGAAGATTATTCTACTGCTGGATGAAGCAAAGGAAATGCGTACCTGAGTGAAGGGTGTGACAATACCATGTGGTTTTTATAAAATATCTTTTATATTGTATTATTATATTCTATCTATTCTTTTATAAAATATCATTATAATTCCTTGGGTCAGTGAATGTAAGCTAAGTAATGGACTGATAATTTTCTTGCTACATTAAACCAAGTGCTGTGAAAATTTGAGGAGGTTTTGCTACAGCAGAGATTCAGCTTTTAATTTTTGTATCTAAGCCATGCTTTCCAAAATGTCTGATTTTCCTAAACCACCCCGGAGATGTCATGTTACATGTCAGGTGTGCCACTGCCAGCAGAGTTACACAGCTGGAAATGGGTTTAAACATTTATTTTAAACACTGATATCTCAAATTCTGCACATCACTGGTGGCTGAGAACTGCAAGGACAAAAGCTTGGAAATTGGAACTTATGAATAATCAGATTTTAACACCTTTGTTTCATTTCAAAGCTGTTGGAATGAGTCAGGAGTGAGCTGTGCCTGATGTTGGGGTCTCTGAATCACTGACCCCACATTCGTGTGTGTGTGTGTATATATCTATTATGTATATTAATATAAATAATCATCTTGTAATTAATACAAATATAGAATTACACATTAATATGTTATATAGTATATATATTAACATATGTGTTATATCTAGTATAAATATTAATAATATATCTATATAAATATATTATCTATATAATTATATATAAAATATAATATATATTATATTACTATATATTCTATAATATATATTTTATATTTAATATATTACAATGTATTGATAAATGTGTTATATATTATATACCTTAATTATGTATATTTAAAAATATATATCTATATATAAAAATATATTAAATATTAATATTAATTAAAAGTAAATATAGTTGAAATTAAATATAAATATTGATATATATTAAATGTATTATATATTTATATATTTATATATTAAATATATATTTAAAATATATATTTTGATAATATGTATATTTGAATATATATAAAATATATATAGATATGTGCATATATAAAATATATAATATAAATTAAAATATTTTTATATATTAAAAACATATATGTATTATATATATAATATATATGAAATATATATTATGTATATATTAATATTATATAATATATATTTATATATTTTAATATGTGTGCATATAATAATGTATATTTTAAAATATTAAAAATCTACATGTATATATGTATACACATGTATGTTTATATGTGCTTGAGAGGTGCTTGGACTCTGCAGTGACACAAGGTCTGAGCACCTGCACAGAATTCAGGCAGCTTTTGGTTTCACACTGGGGCTGCCTGGCCGAAGGTTTGAGTTTGGGAGTTCCTGGTTTGTAGGATTTGCTCTGTTGGGATTTCTCCCAGGAGTTCCTGGGCCCTGCCCTGTGCCCGGCTCAGCCCCATCCCCTTGGGTGTTCCTGGTTTGTAGGATTTGCTCTGTTGGGATTTCTCCCAGGAGCTCCCTGGGCCCTGCCCTGTCTCCAGCTCAGCCCCATCCCCTTGGGAGTTCCTGGGCCCTGCCCTGTGCCCGCCTCAGCCCCATCCCTTGGGAGTTCCTGGTTTGTAGGATTTGCTCTGCTGGGATTTCTCCCAGGAGCTCCCCGGGCCCTGCCCTGTCTCCAGCTCAGCCCCATCCCCTGGGAGTTCCTGGGCCCTGCCCTGTGCCCAGCTCAGCCCCATCCCCTTGGGAGTTCCTGGTTTGTAGGATTTGCTCTGTTGGGATTTCTCCAGGGAGCTCCCCAGGCCCTGCCCTGTGTCAGGCTCAGCCCCATCCCCTGTATCTCCCCAGCCTGGGCCCTGCAGGCTCAGGGGCCGTTCCAGGAGTGCTGAATCCCTCAGTTCCTGCAGAATGAGGCCAAGGATCTGAGGGAGGAAGAGGTGTGAGGAGAGCTTTATTAGTATGGCACATATTTAACCCATAGGAAAACCCACAAATTTTACTCATTTTAAGTGTATTTCACACTTTTTGACTATTTGAAATAACCACATTTGTAAAAACTTCTTTTAATGAATAGAGCTCTTTATGTACAAAGGCAAACCCTTTTTTTCCCCCCTAAATCCAGTCCTTTTAAAATCCCATTTCTTTTGTAGGTCTGGCTGCTTCCCTCCTCTGTTCATTATTGCTTGCTGCTACAGAACCCTCCAGAACTGCAGCCAGGACATTTAGATTCTGGTTTATCTTAGAAGAGTTTTCCTGATCAATGCCATGTATTCATCAGGATTAATTAGACAGATAAGTAAAAAAGGACTTTAATTATTTAATGCCAACCCCAACCAAGCTGGTGTTCAGCACAATATTTGTGTGTGAGGGATGGGAAGGAGCTGCCTGGGTACAAATTCTGGCCCCACTGAACTCTGCCACGTTACTGCACAAAGGCTTCTCCACATGTTTAAAAGAAATATTTCCCTGGGGTTTCTGAATGCTGGTAAATGTGGTTTTATCTTCCTTTTCACTTTTGAATGTTTGTTTACCTTGCATACCCCTCAAAGTAATTTAACATAAAAAACTTCTCATCAATTCCATTTTATTCCAAGTTTGAATTGCCTCATTTTTTAATTTCTTGTGCATTTACAGACCCCACATGGCAATGTCTGGGCTGAAAACATGGTAGGGGAACATTGGCATATTTTGTCTTGCTGTGATTTCAACTGAATTAAAGAAACCCAGAAATGAAAACATTTCCATTTGTTTATATAACTAAAAAAACCCCCATAAAACTGAGCAAGAATATCCTTTAATGAACACAAACCCTTTTTGCAAGCAGGCACAACCAGAGGGACACACACACACCCCCAGCTCCTATCTCCCCTATCAACAGCAAATTAGAGCAGGTAAAAAACCTCCCTCTATTTGTCTTAGGAAATATCCAGCACTTTTACAGGGAATTTGGAAAATATTTCAGTGGAGGTGAAATGCTGCACACAAAGCACAGCCACGGGCTGCTGTAAAACTGCCCTGGAACAAGGCATTAAAATGCCATCGACCTGCACACATAAAAACAACCAAAAAGCTATGAAAACAAATGTCCTGCAAATAATTAGGATCTTATGGCAGGGAGCAGTGCTGATCTGCATGCAGGGATTTTCTGTGCAATCAGAGCCTGATGGGCTGAGGGGGGAATGAGCAGAGCACAAATGGGCTGTGCTGCTCCTGCCTGCCCCAAAGCATCCTCCAGCCCTTCCAGCTCCTCCTGGCTGTCCCTAAAATCCCCTTTCTGTCCTCTAAATTCTCCTTTCTGTTCCCTAAAGTCTCCTTTCTATCCCTAAAGTTTCCTTTTTATCCCTAAAGTTTCCCTTCTGTCCCCAAAAGTCTCTTTTCTGTCCCCAAAAGTCTCCTTTCTGTCCTCTAGTCTCCCTTCTGTCCCATAAAGTCTTTGTCCTCTAAAATCTCATTTCTGTCCCCTAAAGTCCCCTTTCTTCCCCTAAAGTTTCCCTTCTAAAGTCTCCTTTCTATCCCTAAAATCTCCTTTCTGTCCCCTAAAAATCTCCTTTCTATCCCTAAGGTAGCTTGGAATACCCTTGGTTTGTGATGAATGTTTTTTTAATTGAATCTCAGGTTTTTATCATGCAAGGTTGAATTTGCTGATTTTCCATTTTTCCATGGGAAAGGTTGAATTTGCTGATTTTTCAGGGTGAGTCTGAGGCTGACCCAGCCAGAAATAGCTGCAAACTCCATTTCTGGTCCTGAAAATCTGCTGTGGGTTTGTTCTCACTGCAGGTCACGTGCTTGTATTTATTGAAGGTTTAGCAATAGTTTGTAGAGGTTGCTGGTGTGTAAAATGCATCAAACTGTTGTATAAATTTATCCTTTAATGCAATAAAATAATTCTTCAAGAGCAATTCTATCACCTGCAATGTATGGGAATACAAAAAGAATTATAATTACTGATTATTCATGTCTGTGTGTTTGTCACAACTGTCGGGGTTGTTGTTAGCACAGCTCAGGAAAGCTGCACCATTAAAATGTATTTGGAAGGATGTGCATCTGTGATTACATAATTAACATGGTAAAATAAATTAATGAGGCTGCTGCCTAAGAGCTGGGCATTTCATTCTCAGCTTTAAGTTAGAATTTAATACTTTTTTTTACTAAAATGCCTTAAATGAATATTGCTTTTCTTACATAATAAAATTACTGTTTTGATCTCCATTTTACAGACCCCAAACATCAATAATTCAGAGGAATTAATGTCTGTCCCCTCTGTATTTCATCTTGTTTCCTGTTTTGTCATTAGGTAACAGTTCCCCCTAAGGCACTTGGTTTTAAACTTCCAGTCCAGCTTGTGCCTTTCTTCCAGACCCTTCCCAGGTTTGCATTTCCACAGCCAGAGCTGTGCCCATGATCAGGGCCCTGTGTGTAAATTCCCAACCACCAGAACACATCTTGGCACTGGGATTTCACCCATTCATCAATTTTATCTGACTTTCTGCTGGCCTGGCTTTCCAAAGTGTGAAAATCTGCTCTGCAGAGGAATTTGATGGATTGCAACCCTAATTTTTGGAGTGAAATTCTACAGAACTGCTCTGCTTAGAAAGCTTTGGGCAGAATTGTGAGGTTGCTGTGAATGCTGTTAAGCCTGTGGTGCCTTTTGGCTGGGAGTCCATCCCAATTAGTGACCCCTGCATGGAGCAGTAGCACAGAGAAGGATTTGGTTGGTTTTTTTCAAGGCAGTTGTAAATGATTAGTCCAAAGGAGCAGCATAAAACTGCGAGTCCCCTGCAGGAGTGGGCTGGAGGAAATTAAAGGATCAACAACAGAAGGGAAGCACTGAGCTGGGATTGTTCAGGCTGCAGCCACAGGCTCTCAGTGCACTCAGGAAATTGGCTCCATCAAAAGCTGAGGATGCAGGAGTGAGGATGAGGAGGATCATGCAGGTGATGGTTCTAAATCATGGCCTGAGATCCCAGGGCTTTCCAAGGCAGAGCTTTCCTCCCTCCTCACAAAAAGCAGCAGTTTCCAGGTAAAAATGGAATCTTCTCTTTATGAACCAATAAAAGTTCAGCAGAAATGTGAGCTGTAAATCTGATATAACTCAATAAATAACAAAGATTCAGTCTCCCCACATTAATATCAGTTGGATGGGGATTTTTGCTGTGCTGTGCCCTGTGTTTGTGTGGGAGAGCTGTGAAAGCAATGGCTGGGGAGCGCTTGGCAGCCAGGTAAAGCTTTTCCTTTAAAGTAAAAGTCAATTCATTCTGCAGAAATTTGCATCTTCTGGGCCTGGGATGGAGCTGAAACCTTTGCTGGAGGAGCAGGAAAGGATCACAGGAGGGGAAATGCACAAATCTCCATCTGGAGCCAGGGAGGAGATGGGGGAGCAGCAGTGCCAGAGCAAAACTCCAAGGGAAAAGTGGAAGAAAGGAAGAGGAATGTCCCAGGAATTCAGCTCTTCTAATGCTCAATCCTTTCAGCAGCAGCAAACCACTGGAAAGCTGTAACCCAAACAAGGAAATTAGAGCAAAAATGAACAATATTCAAGTGTTCAGATGTCAGAAGCAGCAGAGGAGTTATTGGTGTGAGAGGTTGTGGCCGGAGGGGAGAGCTCAGCGTGCCCTGGGTAATGAAGGCTCCCTGGGAGCACGGATCCCTCTCCAGGTAAGCAGGGCTTTTACAGCATGGCATCTTGGCATTTGTAATTAAACACCACGGCCCACTCTGCAGATGAACTCTTAAACACTTCAGGCCTTTATCAGGGGATTTTACTGGCCAGCCATGTGTGTTCAGATGGCAAAAAAACCCCAGCTGCTATAAAAACAGAAACCCAAACATTTCTTTTTATGACTCGACTTGCTGTATTTTTATATATATTGAGCCAAATTCATCCCTTGTGGAGCTCAGTTGAAGCCAATAAGGGCAGATTTGGCCCATGTCTATATGAGAAAGGTGGTGACAATTAAAATATATTGTTTAATAATGAGAGCTATGGTAGTGAAGTGTCTTTGTGTCTATGAAATTATACACCACGACACCCAGACTAGCAAAACACATCAGGCTGCTTTCTGATGGAAAGGCAAAAGCACTCTGACTTTTATGATTATGATTAAATATCACAAAGGCATTTGAAGGAGGCTAATTTAGGTAACATCTCCAGAAGTCTCGTTTATAGTGCAGTATTTTACCATTTGAAAATATTTCTTGACTGTTTTTATATGTGGCTCTCAAGGACAGCATGACTGGCTGTTATTAGCAGTAAGTAAAAGAACAGTTTTTATTTCACTTACATGTGAGGGACTTTCAGCAATATTACCAGAAGGAATGTACCCTATTAAAGAGAAGTGAGGACAGCCTTTACTATCACTTTACACTGGCAATTCCCACTTGTTCCCTGCTCAGGCCATGGCACCAGCACATGAAAGGCTCTGCTGGAGAGCTGGAGATGTTTCCAGGTTAGCAACAAACACCCAAAGCAGAGGAGCTGTGGTTACACAGACCCTACCCAGCAACTCCTCTGTGTATCCCTGTAGTAAGCCTGGGTGCATTTCCAGGCTGGAGTTGCTGTGCTCTGTGTGCAAATCCCTCCCCAGGCTCCCTCCCTGCCTCAGCTGAGCTCTGCCCTGCAAATGCCCCAAATTGTGGCCCCAGCATTTTCCTGCTGGCTCCTGACCCTGCCAGGCCCAGAGCATCAGCAGAGATTTCCCTTGGGAAAGGTTTTTCCTCTGGGGTTCCCTGTCCTGGCCCTGGCAGCTCTGGGCTCAGAGGGTCACAGGAATCAGAAATATTCTGTTGAACCAAGAGTGTGTGAGGAGGTGAAACACCTCAATGCCTGGAGCAGCAGAAAAGGCAGCTCTTAAACCAAACTGGAGATCTAAAATATCAGTTCTAATGCCACTGGTCATCTAAAGAGCCTCTGACCCCCAAAAATGAGAGTGGGAGGGAACAACAGAAGAATAAAAATCCTTTTTGTTGTACTTATTACTCATTCTGAGTCTCTCTTATGGAAATCTGGCCTTTGGCATCAGACTCAAATAATATTTTATGAGAAGAAAGCATGATTCATTGGAATGGTGCAGTATCTGTGCAAAGGAAAACTGGGAAGGACACAAGAGAAACTCAGCTGTGGAAAACCAATCCAAGGAACCCCTGCCCCACTCAGGATCCCAACCCACAGCAGGAAACAGCAAAAAGGAACAAAGTCATTCCAAGCAAACCCTTGGATGTGGTGCTGCAGCCAAGGAAGGAATTGTGGCCATATCAGATTGTCAGCCAGGGTCACACAGGGCCTGTGGAAGGAGAATATCCTGTCCTTTGGAAATTAATAGGATTTTTTATGCAAATAGCATTATATTTATATTTATGTTTATATTTATGTTTATATTTATGTTTATATTTATAGTAATAGTAATATTATATTATATTATATTTATATTTAGTGTGTTTAAATATCAAATATTATATTTATAAATGCAATAATTTAAAATTATTTTTATTTATATTTATATTAATATTTCTATTTATATTTATATTATTTATATTTATATTTATTAATTATATTTATTATATTAAATGCTATATATTAAATACTGAATTATTAATTTAATAATTTAAATATCAGATTCTGTTACTCTCTCAGTGGCTGCTGAGGTACCCTGGGCAGGAGTAAATGCAATTTTCAGCGTGGCTGTGTCGTCCCTCCCACTCAAACCCTCCATGGCCAATTCCTGAGCCAGGGCTGCAGGCTGGGCTTGCTGAGGGGACATTCAAGGGCTGCTCCTGATAAAAGTTTTCCTATTGACTTCAACAGAAATAGGGCTGAGCCTTGGGATTTTGGCATGAAAACCCAAAACTGGGGCTTTGCATGTGTGAGCTGAGCAGGCAGTGCCTGACGTCAGGAATTGTTCTCTGGACGTGTTGTTCTGGAATGTTCAGGGATTCCTCCCAGCCAGGAGATAAATTTGTCAATTTTGTC
The DNA here is from genome assembly GCF_028769735.1 of Zonotrichia leucophrys gambelii. NCBI lineage: Eukaryota > Metazoa > Chordata > Aves > Passeriformes > Passerellidae > Zonotrichia > Zonotrichia leucophrys. The sequence goes on from NC_088188.1 coordinate 9,259,514, forward strand.
TTTCAGGGCTGTTAAATCCTTGCTGCCCAAGCAGACAGTGCTGATATTCCACCTCATTTTTCTTATTAAAAACTCAAATTTCCACCAGTTTGTAAATACAGCCCCACTGAAAATGTTCCTCAAAACTGCAGCAATGTATGGTTCAAAGCCAAATGTTTGTGTTTGCTGAGAGCTAAGGAGAATGACAACAACAACAAAAAAAACCAGATGAAAAATGTTGGCATCTGCCAAATAATGCTTCAAACCCTTCCCCATCAGTATGGAACAAGAGCCTTGTGACCTGTTGTGGCTATTCCTCCTCTTTTCATTCCAGTGGGTTTCCTTTTCTTTTATTAAATGAGTTTCTAATTAACAAAACCTGCAATTATCCTGATTTTAATTGAATTGGTGTTATTAGCTCTTTGCACTAATCAATCTCCTTTTTATTTCCTTCTCTCAGGACTGGTTCCAAAGGTGGGCTGAGGCTCAGGAGGGCAAATTTCCATCCTTGCTGCTGTAAAACCCTGGGACAGCTGAGCTGGCATTGCCAGAGAGCTCAGACAGGGAGAGGAGCTGGGGCTTGGGGGCCACAAACACCCAGCAAGGGGACAAAAACCCAGCAAGGGGACAAAAACCCAGCAAGGGGACAAAAACCCAGCAAAGTGACACAAAACACCCAGCAAGGGGACACAAAACACCCAGCAAGGGGACAAAACCCAGCAAGGGGACACAAAAACACCCAGAAGGTAACAAACACCCAGCAAGGGGACAAAAACACCCAGCAAGGGGACACAAAACACCCAGCAAGGGGACACAAAAACCCAGCAAGGGGACACAAAAAACCCAGCAAGGGGACAAAAACACCCAGCAAGGGGACAAAAACCCAGCAAGGGGACACAAACCCAGCAAAGTGACACAAAACACCCAGCAAGGGGACAAAAACCCAGCAAGGGGACACAAAACCCAGCAAGGGGACACAAAACCCAGCAAAGTGACACAAAACACCCAGCAAGGGGACAAAAACACCCAGCAAGGGGACACAAAACACCCAGCAAGGGGACAAAACCCAGCAAAGGGACACAAAAACACCCAGCAAAGTGACACAAAACACCCAGCAAGGGGACAAAAACACCCAGCAAGGGGACACAAACACCCAGCAAGGGGACAAAAACCCAGCAAAGTGACACAAAACACCCAGCAAGGGGACACAAACCCAGCAAGGACACAAAAACACCCAGCAAGGGGACACAAAACCCAGCAAGGGGACACAAAACACCCAGCAAGGGGACAAAAACCCAGCAAGGGGACACAAAACACCCAGCAAGGGGACAAAACCCAGCAAAGTGACACAAAACACCCAGCAAGGACACAAAAAACCCAGCAAGGGGACAAAACCCAGCAAGGGGACAAAACCCAGCAAGGGGACAAAACCCAGCAAGGACACAAAAAACCCAGCAAGGTGGCACAAAGCACCCAGCAAGGGGACACAAAAAAACCCAGCAAAGTGACACAAAAACACCCAGCAAGGGGACAAACACCCAGCAAGGGGACAAAACCCAGCAAGGGGACAAAAACACCCAGCAAGGGGACACAAAACCCAGCAAGGACACAAAACACCCAGCAAGGGGACAAAAACACCAGCAAGGGGACACAAAACCCAGCAAGGACACAAAACACCCAGCAAGGGGACACAAAACACCCAGCAAGGGGACACAAAACACCCAGCAAGGGGACAAAAACCCAGCAAGGGGACAAAACCCAGCAAGGGGACACAAAAAAACCCAGCAAGGGGACACAAAACACCCAGCAAGGGGACACAAAAACACCCAGCAAGGGGACAAAACCCAGCAAGGGGACACAAAACCCAGCAAGGACACAAAACACCCAGCAAGGGGACAAAAACACCCAGCAAGGGGACACAAAAAACCCAGCAAGGGGACACAAAAAACCCAGCAAGGGGACACAAAACACCCAGCAAGGGGACACAAAACACCCAGCAAGGGGACACAAAAACACCCAGCAAGGGGACACAAAAACCCAGCAAGGGGACACAAAAACACCCAGCAAGGGGACACAAAAAACCCAGCAAGGGGACACAAAAAACCCAGCAAGGGGACAAAAACACCCAGCAAGGGGACAAAACCCAGCAAGGGGACACAAAACCCAGCAAGGACACAAAAACACCCAGCAAGGGGACAAAACCCAGCAAGGGGACAAAAACACCCAGCAAGGGGACACAAAAAAACCCAGCAAAGTGACACAAAAACCCCAGCAAAGTGGCACAAACACCCAGCAGGGTGGCACAAACCTTCCCCTGGCATTTCCCAGCGAGGCTGAGCAGCCCATACCAGATTTTAATTTAATTCTGGTTTAAGGCTGGTGTTGGGAACCCTGTGATAAAACCACCCCCAGTGTTTTCCAGGCATTTCTCTCATGGCAGGGTTTGCACATTGAATAAAATTCATGTTGGACAAGGCTTTGTGCTTTGCTTGTACCACTCCCAAGGTTTCCTTTTCTTTAATTTTTAATCTTGATCCTGTTCTTTGCAGAGAGCAAACCAGTTCAAAATGTGATGTTTTCTACCAGCAAGTCACAGGCTCATGATTTCCAGCCTGCTATCACAGGAATAAAACCCCTCCAGTCACACTGAATTTGGGCTGCCTCTTGTCACAGTCAAGTGCTTGGCACCTCCTTGGAGCAGGTCCTTAAACTAAAATATTGTAGATTTTTTTGCTGTTTAAGCACTACTGCAGAAACATGAGTGGCCAAGGAGAGAGGAGTTGGGTTTTTTTTAGTTCCCTCTGGCTGGAATTTTTCACTATAACCATCCTCAGGGGAGTTCTCATCTTCAAAAGAAACATTCTTTCTATACAAGCTGCAAAAAGAATTATTTAATGACATCATAAATTAATACAGAGAGGCACAAATTTTCCAAAATGTAGAGAGAGAGAAAAATAAATTCATGTTTGCCAAAAACACCCCAGCTCTTCCAGACTTAGGCCCCTCTTGAGCCTGTGAGCTGCCAGTGATGCCAAATGGAATGGTGGGGCTTTTGGCAGGACTGAAGTTGAGCTTGTTGAAATTCTGGCAAATATTCCCATTACTCACATTCTCAGCAAGCTGATACAAATATTTGTTCTATTTCGAGGGAAGTCCAAGCTCAGTCTGGCACTGAGCCTGCCTGGGCCAAGATGAAATTTGGACATCTACCTTCAAGAAAAACAGAATTAAAAAATTCCCTGGGCCTTTTAGCACAGATTAGAGCACATCAATGGAAAACGGTCCTCGTGTGTATTCAGGTTTTTCTCACTTGCTAATTTTTGCTTTAATCTGATCTGAAATGGGCCTGGTTTCCCTGAGCTTGGATTGCCATTCCCGACTGCAGCTCTGGGGCTGGAAAAGCCTCCACACACATGAACCTCCACATTCTTGAGAATTAAAAGCTGTTTAAAGTGCAGTAAATCAAACTGGGACACGGTAAGCACACTTGATCTCTTTTAAAGCTGTGCAGGTTGTTGGGATTTTTTGTTAGTGATGTGCCCAGTTTAGTGTTTCTGATTTGAAAAACAAACAGAGCAAATCCTGCAGGACACTCAGGGTTGCTGAGCTCTCTGCAGCCCCAGGAAGGATCCGGCCCAGCCAGGATCTCCATCAGGACCAGCCCCTGCCAAGCCTCTCCAGCTGGGAAAAGCAGCAGAAATCCAATGGAAAAATGGAACCTGGCTGCCTCCCCTGGGACTGGACACACAGCCAGGTTAGAAATCTTGCAATGAAAACATAAAGTGAACTAAGAAACAACAACCTGTTTCCATCCCATAAATTAATACCACCAGCTTCTTTTTCTCTTTTTTTTCTTTTTTTCTTTTTTTTGGGGGGGGGGCTCATCTTGAGTGGGATTTGTAATGTAAATAATTTGTAATGTAAATAATGTTATCTCAATGTTTTTGTCAAAGTCACACAGGAGGGGGATCCCACTAATGTCACTTTTTTGGCCATTTGGAAATGGGAAATCAGCTCTAAGTGGATTCCTCTGAGTGGAAAAAGATTGTCACTGCAGAATGATTCATCCCATTTAATCTCAATGTCTGATCTCTCTCCAGTGACTATAAAAGGAACCCAGATGACCAGATTAGCATACATCCAAATTTTGCACATTTTTCTGCTAACTCAGCCTTTCCCAATCAGGTCCTGTACTCACAAATGCCCTGTGCTGTTTTTACAAGGAACAGCTCCTTTTTTGGCACAGGGATCCCCAGGGCACTCCCGGGCTCCGGTGGGACAGAGCCTGGGCCCTGCCCTTTGCAAAGGCTGCCAGGTAAAACTTGCAGCAATTCCATGGTTTCTCTACACTCCCTGCATTGACTGAAAGGTTCTGGGCTGATTCTTACAGGAATTACTTTTTAAATTGCCTTAAATCAATCAATGTTGCATGGATGAGCAGAAGGTACATGAGAAATGGTTAAAATCGCAGCAGTGATTATTCATTAAAAAGGACATTGTAATTGTGTTGGTTACCTTTGTAAAACAGGCAGAAGATCCAGGCAGACTTTCCTGTGCAGCCTGGGCTGCTGACCCCACTCATTTCTGGGTCCATTTGTCAGCTCAGTGTTGATGCAGGGTCACGGCGAGAAATGAACGGAGCCCTGCAGGCAGTGACACCCCCAGACCCCTCCTCCTCCTCCTCCTCCTCCTCCTCCTCCTCCCTTTCATTCTTCAGCCCTGTCCCTGGCACTGCTTTAACTCAGAGCTCAGATCCACTCAGGTGTGCCCTAAACAAAGAAACACCTGGAAAATCCCAAATAAACCCAAGGGCACCTAAAAGCCCATGGTGGAGCTTTGGGATGGTGAGAAAGGGCCAGGTGGGAAGGGGAGGGTGGTGTAGCCAAGGCAGCAGGAGACAGAAGAGAGACAAGACGTCTTAATTCACCATGGAACATTTTTATACTAATTATTGAAATGCACCCAGAGACAGCTTGTAGTAGTAAAACGACTTTATGTTCTGATATGTAAAATAAAATGTCCATGCTATGTAACAAACATTTAAAAATTCCATACCACCTGTATCTAATGTGGTTTCTAATAAAGATTTATCTGTAGTATATATGGTTTTTTTGTCTAACCAATTCTTAGTTTTTACATCAAAGGTGTGTAATAAAAAAAATTTAAATAGATGTCTTTCCAAAAAAAAAAAAAAACCCTTTGCAACATTCATTTTTATTAAGTATTTCATTCATTAAAAGCAAAGCTGAATTGGACACGTGGCCTGCATTTGTGATATATATAATTTTATATATATATATATATATAAAATATATATGTATATAAATAGCTATTGAGCATGCAAAAATTGTAGTGATTTCCAAAATCTGGTTACAAAATCCCCACCAGCCACAGAGGAATTCTGCTGAGTGGCTGCAGGGACTGTCCTGGTTGGAATGTGCCCTCGGGGCTGGCACAGCCCCCATCCCTGGGGCTCCTCCTGGGGTGGATTCACCAAAGCACAGAAGCACCTCCCCACTCCCAAACGCGCATTTCAGCTTTCTGCCTTTGCCCCTTTGGGAAGCAATGACACAAAACCCCTCTGTGCAATGACTAAAGGTGGAACATTGAGCTCTTCAGTGTCACCGCAGTGTCACCCATGCACAGCCCGGGGCTCAGGGCCTTTGTGGCTGAGGACAAAGGGAATTTGGTGTCACAGCTCCTGCCAGCGCCACCGGGGCTGAAGGGAGCTCTGAGATGATCAAACCCCGCCTGCGATGGAACCGCAGGGACACAGAGGGCACCGCCAGGAGCGGCCCTGGGCCTTCCATGAATGCGCTGCTCACAGATTTCACCTGCTCTGCAAAGATCTGTACACTGTAAAGCCTGACGGGGCACGGGAGCTCTTCCCTCCTCACCCCACCATTGGGAAAATATTCTTCTAGGCCTCCTTCAGGCTGAAGACAATTCTGAGTTAGCTGCAAAAGAAAAGAACATAGCACAAAAGGCACGTTTCAGCTGAATACGAAAGAAATCAAGGACCAGCAACTACAGAAATTGGTTCTGGAAAGTATTAGCGACTTTTAAGCTTAAACTTCATAAATATATTGCAATAAGCAAATGTGATTCAATCAAGGGATGGGAGTCTGAAGACACTGGGTCTGTTCCTAACGCTGCAATTAATTAATTAATTTGCTGTTTGGCCTCGGACTTAACTCTTCACTTCTTCGCTTCCCCCAGCCACGCCCGATGCCGCTGTGGGGGCAAAGGAGACATTTGTGCATCGGGGCCTGCTCGGGCCCGGCCCGCCGCTCCCGCGCTGCCAGGGAACAAATCCCTCGGCAATCTGGATCCCTTTGGAATCTCCAGGGATCCCAAGGGCTAAAGAGGCGCTGCCGCGGCAGTCCTTGAGCTACGCGACCGATCGAGCGGGGATTTCCTCGGAGCTTTGGGAGCTGTGGCTTCGTGAGCCAAGGACCGTAAAAGTGAAGCTCGTATTTTTCCCAAATAGCCAAAATTTGCTCACGGATGTTTGACATTACAAGCAAAAGAACATGACTAGCTACGTCACTCGTTAGTCATGAGGATGGTTTCTACTGCATGAAGACACGAGAATGAATTTATTTGGGAGTCACTGAGAGCCTGATGAATCCAGCCCACTGAGACAGGAGACGGAACTCTGTGTGCGCCTGAAGATACGAGCTCTTCACGCACACAGATCCCTCTGGAAATGCACATGTGTCTCAGCGAAGTGCAAGTTACCCACAGGTATCGACGCTGCCTGCACTGTCCCGGAGCACAAGGGCGGCTGCGGCCTCGGGGGTCACCCGTCGGTCCAGTTCTCCACAGCGCCCATCCCTGAATGGTACTGCAGCGACGACTCCCGGGCCAGCGAGAAGCCCTGCGAGTACAGGAACTCGTTGGCCGCGTTCAGGTGCGGGGACGGCGCTTTCCGCTCGCACACGGCCGGGTGTCCCCGCTCCCTGGGGAAGGCGGCGGCGGGGCCGCGCTCCCGGCCCGGGGCCGGGCCCAGCTGGTTGTAGACGCTGAAGGGGCCGTTCCCCGGCGGCTGCGAGGCCTGGCCCGCCATGGCCGGCGGCAGCCGCGGCATCATGGGCGCGGCGGGGAAGTGCGGCGGGAAGGGCTGGTAGGGCACAGTGTCCATGGTCTGCACGCTGTAGCCGCTGTAAGGTGCGACTGAAGTCCACATGTTGCAGCTCAGCGGCGGCGGCGGCGGCGGCAAATCGTCGACGGCCGAGACGGCGGCGATGTCGGCGCCGGAGCCAGAGTACATGCAGGCCTCCCTGGGGGCCACCTCGCCGCAGTAGGACGGGCTCAGCATCTGCTGCTCGTAGGGCGGCGGCGAGCGGAAATAGTGATCGTCCCCCACCGAGGACGAGGCGTCCAGGTAGGAGCGTTTGCAGGGCAGGTCCAGGTGCCGAGCGCTTTCTGCAAGAGAAATTCATTCACGCTGAGCAGCAGTGTGGCCGGGGAGAGCCCTCGGAGGCCGCGGTTATTGCACTAAAGCGGTGCCCTCTCTCAGCTTAATCCAGTTCAACCATCTTACTTTGGGAAAACAATGTACAACATCAAAACGACATTGTGCTGCAAATGTCAGGCTAATCCTCCCCGGCCTCAAAGCGCTGCGGTGACATTTGTCAGCTTAAGTGAGGGACTCTTCTCACATCAGGGATTACTCCACGTTCATCCAGATAAGGAGGGCCCTGACACTCCCGCACGGTTCCTCCTGACAAACTCAAGAAGTCTCTTAAAGGGTCTTATCACAGCCTGCCTTCCTGTCACTGCAGAATTGGCTCTACATTGCCCAGATATTCACGTCAAAAGCTGCAGGAATATTTCCAGATAAAGGAGCCCTTTCCCAGTGAGCAGCCCTTGCTCAGCCCCTCTCCTCCCGTGAGGACCACGGCCCTGCTCCCCAGCAGCTTTCTGTTATTTATTAGGAATATTCTCTGCATGAATTAGTGAATTCATCTGCACATTAAACATCTGCTAAAATTACACATTTGCCTTGCAGCCCTCATTACTGGTGCTGTTAGATTCTTCATTTAGCCATGATCAGAGGATTCTCCCAGCTTAAATAAATTAGCAAGCAGTGAGACATGCAAATAGAAGGATTTTTTTCTTCTGTGCAAAATTTTTCCATTTAACTTAAAACATGCCATGATCTCATCTGATGCTGGACTAAAAGGAAGAGAATGCAGTCACAGCTCAGTTAAATTTGAGAATTAGTGGATGAGAGGAAAGGGCTGCTCATACCAAGCTCCCACAGTCCCACTGCTCTGCAGACACTGAGGGGATTGCTCATGGCTTTGCCTTGGAAAGTGTAGAATTTTGGTAATGCTAATGGCCTCCTGCAAACAATTCTGCATTCAGCTGATCCTAACAATGGATAATTTTCCACTGAAGCTCTGTGCCATTTGAATTACACATTCTAATTAATTGTTTCAGCTCTGTCTCAGAGTCTGAATTTACCTTCTATGGGACAAACCCACTAAAAATTGCTCCAAACAGCAGCTCTTGCCCCCTGACCTCCAAAACACTCCAATCACAGCAGTATTGTTGAAGATCAAGGCCCAAGAGACCAATCCAAACCAAACTCACGGTCTCAGGTTTATTTTCTGTGATATTTTTTAGCTGTGAACTCGAGTTTTTTAGTTACCTCTTCTTTTTAGACAATGGTAGAAGAGCCCTGAATCTCTCTGTGCTGTGAAGGTGTTGAGTGGCAGATCTTGAGTATCTGAAGCTGCAAACTGCATGTGAGCACCATTCTCATACTGATAATGCTGCAGGCTCTGGTGATTCCCATGGAGTGGGTTCACATCTGGCTTTGCTGACAGCTGGCCGTGGCTGGACACCAACCTCTGCCTCATGATGCTTTTGGAAATTACTGGATATTCTTTGCTGGAAGAGGTGAGAAAAATGAAGGCTGGTTAGGCAGAGATCAGCATCATCAGAATTTCATCAGCAGAGTGAGGAAATCTTGGTTTGGCTCCCCCAGAGCATCTCCAGGCAGTGACTTCACCCCCTTTGCTTCAGACGATGAACTCATCGCGTGCGCTGGGTGTGGGCAGGGCTGACAGCACAGAGTGTGTCAGGAGGGGCTTCTGAGGGACATCAGTGCCACTGAGGCACCAGCACACACTCTGGCACGGCCTGCTGCCTCCCCAGGAGCTGCAGGTGTGAGGAGGAAGAGGAAGGAGGGAGGGAGGGAGGTACCTCTGGAGCCGAGCCACGCGCAGGTCGCTGTCGTCGCTGCCCCGGAAGCCCTTGGCAAAGGGGTTGTTCTCAATTTTCAGCTGGGTTATCTTGGAAAGAACAAAACCAAGAATAAAGTGTTTGAAAGCAAATCAGAGCAAAAGTGCAGCAGCAGGGCTGAGCTGGTGGGTCTGTGAAATGCAGGGCCTGGGTCTTACTCTAGGCCCTGTGTTCTTCTCCTGATAGGGAGAATTTATTTGTCTGATTTAAAAGGTTTCCAATGTTTCCATGTTAGAGAGCCCTGCTTGTCATGGTGTGGCTCTCCCTAATTCCCATAACAATTTTACACACCATTTAGGTACATACTTTCCACCATTCAGGCATTTGAACTCTGTGAAAATCACAACTCAAACACTGCTTTGTCCCTCTCCCTTCTCTGCATCCCATCTGAGTGCTGAGGAGAGCAGCCAGCTCTGCTTTGGGATGGTTTTGCAGAGCGTTGCTGTTATTACAAATGCACTTTTAGCAATGTTGAAAAATATCCCTTACCAAAAAACTCCTGAGAGCGCAGCTGGCCGCTATCAGTGCTGGAGGGGAAGGTGGTGACATGTGAATTTAAGCAGCCTCCAGGGCTCAAACCCTTCCAGGGAAGCTCAAGCAGCTGATGAACCACAAGAAGAGTAGGACCCTTCCAAAGCCACAGCCTGACAGCAGGTTTGTACATCTTAATTTCATTTTGTTATTTAGTGATAGTGGTTTTCCTCTGACGTGAGCAGGATCAGGGCTTCGGTCCCTCCTTGTCACCTTCCCCTGGCCTGACCCAGCCCAGGAGGGGAACTGGGTGAGCACACACCTTCCTCACTGACCTGTGCCCAGGGGTAACCTCCGTCCTCAACTTCCTCATTTTTCCCTTTAGGAATACAATTATTTACAGCCACACTTCTTGCTAGCAGGAGAGTTC